>NC_134888.1:34139580-34159580 GCF_041734735.1 Babylonia areolata | reverse complement strand
ACCTCCTTTGCAAACAGGCCGGTGGCCTTGCAGTAAAATATTTCTGATTTCTGAATTCTGAGTTCTCTCTCTCTCTCTCTCTCTCTCTCTCTCTCTCTCTCTCTCTCTCTCTCTCTCTCTCTCTCTCTCTCTCTCTTAATTTGTTACGGAAGATGTGATCTGGCATATAATCGGTATATCGGTCTGACACATTCTTGAACCTGAACCCGAAGGTGTTGACTGTATTATATTATGATGTATTGTGTTATATTGAACTGTGTTGTGTTGTAATGTGCTGTATTGTGCTGTTATGTCTTCATGTTGTTTTTGTCACAACAGATGTGTGTGTGTGTGTGTGTGTGTGTGTGTGTGTGTGTGTGTGTGTGTGTGTGAAAATTCGGGATGCTCTCCGCGTCGTTGCAGTGCCATCCCTACCATATTTTGTTTCACTTTTCTGTACGCAAGTGTATTTTGTATTACGAACAAACTGGATTTTCGAACAGAATTTTTTTTCCAGTGAACCTCTTACTGTTTTGGTGTGTGTTAAATGCATGCTGAACATAGGACCATGGTTTATCGTCTTATCCGAATGACTAGTACCCAGACCACCGTTCATGGTCAACTGGAGGGATGAGTAGAACTCCCTATATGAGACTCGAACCCATGGGTGTTCACTTACTGGTAGGGCGCTTAACCAGCATGTCAAGCCTCAACAGTTCATTAACCTGTACTCACCGAATTTCTTCTTCTTCTTCTTCTTCTTCTTCTTCTTCTTCTTCTTCTTCTCTCTCTCTCTCTCTCTCTCTCTCTCTCTCTCTCTCTCTCTCTTCTTCCTCTTCTTTTTCTTCTTCTTCTTTTTCTTTCTCTCTCTCTTTCTGTCTGTCTCTCTTTCTCTGTCTCTGTCTCTCTCTCTCTCTCTCTCTCTCTCTCTCTCTCTCTCTCTCTCTCTCTCTCTCTCTCATTCATTCAGCAATAATGGCCGTCAATGAAGAATCAGTGAGAGACAAATATTGCAGTCTTTTTTTTTCTTTGTTTTCTTTTCTTTTTTTTATGTAATAAAAATCGTGTTTCTCACTATCAGAATGAAGATTTCAATGTTGTTTGCATGTAGAAGCAGATACTCGTTTCTTTCTCCAGTGTGTTCATGGACTTTAACTCCTGCATTCAGTCGTATGTACGAGTGGGCTATGTAAAATCGTTTTTTCCCTGCCATGTTGGCAGCCTTACTCCGATTTCTGTGATGTACACACTAGGTATGTTCTTGTGTTCATAACCCACCAACCGCTGACATGGATTCCGGGATATTTAACGTGTGCAATTGCTGTTCTGCATAAGTATGCACACGATAAAGGGCCAAGTACCAGCATGTCCTCATATCTGTTGACTGACCTGAGAGATCGGAAGAAGAGATATATACCCTTATCTCACCAGGATTCGAACTCTAAACCCTCAGATTGGACATCCAACGCTGTGACCACTCAGCTGTTATGCCTGTCAGATATTCATCTAAAAAAGTTCGTTGTTAGTCTTGTTTGTTTATTGTTGTTTTTTTCAAACAACTGTTTTTCGAAGTTGTCAACCAACTTCATTAACTGGGTAATAAAATGGTGTGTATCATGTAAGTTGTTGATGAACCAGCATCAGTTTTGGGTGACCCACGGAGTAGTTTCGTTGTTCTGAGTGTCTGGCCTTTCTCTCAAAACAGACGTTCGTCAGTTGTCACTTACGGCCTGTGGGTGAGGTGAAGTAGGCAGCGAGTGTAACAGAGAGAGGGAGAGAGAGAGGGGGGTGGGGGTGGGGGTAGGATAAAGGAAATTATCTATTTGCGTGTGTAAATGGCGTAACCATTTAGTTCTTATCGCATAACAAGGTGAATTTCCCGAGCATTTAGACCTTTTACTTGATGAACAAATCAGAATCGAACCTGTCAGAACTCACGGTATCGTTAGCTCAGATAATCAAAACATCTTCCCTTAGTGGTTCACGGAATGTGACGTTGTCCTGTTTTCCTGATTAATTTATCATACTAGATATAGACTCCTAACATATTTGTGACGAAGGTAGTTATGCCTTGTCACCGTTTTTAGTTTTCTTGTCTGGTGCAGTTTAAGCATTGGCACAAGTTTGCGTGTGCACCGTGGGAAGGTGAACGCAGTGGTTCCTGATGCACGGATTTTTTACCTGTTGCTGAGTTGCATTTCTGTGTTGGCCGGTTGAGAATTTTTGGTAGCCAGTCCGCTCCAGATATCCAGAGAGGAAAGAGTGCTGCCAAACTGAGCTCTCTGAAGAGCGACTCCAAAATTTGGGCTGCTGTATAATAGCAGATTCGTACTTGTTAATTGTTTAGTTTTTTTCTGAAGAGCTGTTTTGATATGTGTGTGTGTGCGTGTGTGTGCGTGTGTGTGTGTGTGTGTGTGTGTTTGTGCGTGTGTGTGTATGTGTGTGTGTGTGTGTGTGTGTGTGTTAACCAGAGAGTTGTGTTGTCTCAGGTTGAGTCTTGTCACCACCAGACTGCAGAAGAAACAGGTATTCATGTTTATGACATGTGACTGGACAATAGGTGGACGTTAGCAATTCTTTTTGTAAACAGTTTTAAACGAAAACTGGAATAATGAAGAGAATTTTGTGAAGAAAAGAGAGAAAAGAATAATGTGCCGTGCCAGAGAGAGGCATGAATAAATGTTTTGAATTTGTAATTAAATTATGAAAGATTTTTGGGTCGAATTAAAGTATTATTAAATTAAAGAAATACGCTTTAAGTCATACAAGGAGTTGTGGAAAAAGAACACAAAGAAGGACGTCGCATCAAACCTCGCGACTTTAGAGGATACGACGCAACAAGTGCCATCTCCAATCACATCAGGAACAATTCAAGATCCTTTTTAGTAGGCAGATCTCAGACTGAGCAATTCAGAAACTCTTTCTTTATTAGCACTGTTCGTGACTGGAACCATCTGGACGAGGCAATGGTGACAGCAACATCTGTCGAGAGCTTCAAAGCACGGCTCTCAGGACACCACTAGTGCTAGGCTGCGCACTCCCCCCACCGTTGCGACTATGTCATAAGTGGTGATAGCAACGTACCCTACAGATACAGAAATAATCTTTCTGTTGAAGTGAAAGCAAGATAATGGATCAAGTGTTTCAGTGAGACATGACGTCGTCAGCTACTGGACAGTAACGAAAACGGTGAAAACAATGTCCGAAATAGAGACTTTGAAAAAAGGCGTGGGTTCTTCTTCTCCTGTTGTGTAGCCACAATCAACACGTTGATTATTTTGCCACATTTTTTGGGGGGGTTGGAGGGGGGGGGATTCCGCAGACCAGTTGCTTGACAAAAACAAAAAAACAAAAAAAAAATTACTCCAATCACATTCGCACTCTTCCTCCTACCCACTAACTGGATCAGAGGGGGCGAGAAGTGACAGGCAGGCATCCTATTGACGGTCCCTGGCACCCCCCACCGCAGCGCCCTCCTTCCAGCACTCCCCCTACCCACTACTTACCTAAACATTCACTCTCACGTACGGGCGTTGAGCGTGACGGTCCGTGTGGACTGCAGTGGGTCCCTGGACATGGGGAGATGATATGAAAAGCACCGCGGAACCAGCAGTGCTCTCCCTTCTAATTTTGCAGGTAAGTCTGTGCTTCGCCCTTGTGTGGTTTCTGATGTGCAAGGAAATGGGTGGCGCTGTAGTGTAGCGACGCGCTCTCCCTGGGGAGAGCAGCCCGAATTTCGCACAGAGAAATCTGTTGTGATAAAAGAAGAAATACAAAATGCAGATCGCGATGCTTATTGATGCCTAAAATCGCGATGCTTTTTTTTATTTTTATTTGTTTCATTGTAATGCTTATCAGTTTCTAAAATCGTGATGCTCAGTAATTCACAAACTTCGTAATTCAATACTTTGTGATGTACGCATTCATTTCAAGAATTCATATACTTGATAATAATGATGTATACTTATATAGCTTTCAAAACAGAAAACTGCTCTAGGTGCTTCACAAAATTCAAAGCAACCTATACACACATAAACACAACACACACATGCAAAGTATACAGACACATATTCAAACATACATATATACACACACCCCTTCCCCCACACGCATACACACTTGTCATACTTACTGATGCGTAACTTTCTAATACCTTCTAAATGATAAACTGTCGTCACTTGAAAACTGGAGAAAAAAAAAACAAAAAAAACCCAATGCTTATTACTTCATAGAATCATGATGCTCACTTACTCAGAAAATCGTGATGGTAGCTAATTTATAAAAGTATTGAACGCGTGATTCACGCTCACGTCAAAGATGGTAATAACTGGTTCATGGCTTCGTTCTCCCTGTAAGTGGGTCTCAAGTACATGACACATAATCACTGACGAATAAGTACACTGTGTTCTTTTGGTTTATCACTGATGACCGAGTGACACGGACAAGTCTTGACCTGGATGCTGGGCCGACTTTTTTTTTTTTTTTTTTTTTTTTTTTTTTTTTTTTTTGCAAACACTGTGTTCAGTATTAGTGGGTGGCTTGATACCAGTTTTTATGTGACCAAGCGCGCTATGCTTGCTCCAACACTATTCACGCACTCGGTACACGGCTACATTTAGATCGATCTTCACACCCCATCCGTGAATGCGAATTCCAGCTGAAGACGTGAAAGTGAAGGTGAGACGAAAGGGTTGGCTAAATGCGGATTACGATCATTATATTATTTTTTTTTTTTAATCTTTTTTGTACATTAACACTTTTATTCTTAAATTAACTGATCTCGTTTAGCTCTGACTTGCGATTGTAGTTAATGAACTGGTGTTTTATTTGCATTGGTTTGTGGTGTTGTTTCTGCAGCGTTTATTCGTTTGCTTGTTTTATAACAACCCCATTTGTTTTGGTTTTGTTTTTTGTTTTGGTTGTTTGGGCTTTTTTTTGGGGGGGGGGGGCGGAAGGGGCGTTGTTGTTTTTTTTTCTTTTGTTTTTCTTTCTTTTTTTGTCTTTTTTGTAATCACTATATGTGTTTCTAAGTAAAGGAACCTGGAGCCCCACCTTGTGATTTGTAGACTGAGGAGGAATCTGCATAGGCCGTGTCAAGAGTACTCTTCCTATCCATGATTTTCTGGTGGACATTGAGTGATAAACTATCCAGTGAATAAACTAATGAAACACTCCAGATACACCCATCATAACTTCTTTTATCCTTCTGGGATGTATTTCATAAGCTTTTATTTTTCTCCTAACAACTTGTTGCTCGTAAATGTAATGCCTTCATGTCACTGAACGAAAATGCGAAATCTGGGGAGACTAAGGTTTATTACGCGGTAACAATCTTCAAACATTATTGACTCGCTCGCAATAAACGGCAAGCAACGTCAAAAAACCAAACTAGGCAAAACAAAAAACAAAAAAACCCAACCTTTTCCTTGTTTGGCAATGTTAAGAGTGTGGAGTGATGGCCTAGAGGTAACGCGTCTGCCTAGGAAGCGAGAGAATCTGAGCGCGCTGGTTCGGCCGCCGATTTTCTCCGCCTCCACTAGACCTTGAGTGGTGGTCTGGACGCTAGTCATTTGGATGAGACGATAAACCGAGGTCCCGTGTGCAGCATGCACTTAGCGCACATATAAAAACCCACGGCAACCCAGCACTAACACCCGACAATACAAACACAGACTATAACAGAATAAAGGTTTATATATATTTATTCAACACATGGTTAAGACAGTACACAGATACACAGGTATAATCACGCAGATCAAACACAAAGCACCACACTGAAGTATAAATCAATGAATCAATGATGCAAGACATGACACAAAAGGCACCAGTTAAATCAATCAACACTGATCACTTTCCTCCAAGAGGAGGTAGATGGTGTCCCGAATAAGATAAATAAACCAATCCATTCGAAGGAAAAGCTGCAGGAGACACAGACACTACGCTGATGATTGAGGCACAAGGACGACGAGGACGATGAAGTGGGTAGGAGATGAAGACGACAAGACTGGAACAGAACCAAAGTACGACGACGATGAAGACGAGACGTCGACGACGACGAAGAACAAACAGTGACGGCAACGAAGACAAGGACAATCGTAGACTGCCCTGTAGAGGTTTGGCAAGACCAGAGAATACTGGCGGCGGGACGGAGTAGGTGGTGGCAACCAACGACGCCAAACCCAGGGAGGTCAAAGGCAGTTCAAGGGGAGACAATGGATGCCCTGTGGCAGGGTAGGGAAGTCAGTGGGTGGACAGGGAAGTGGGAATACTGCAGACACTGTAAATAATCTATTACCCACTGGCAGGATTCACTCTTGTCCCCCCAAACAAAATAAGTGTACACAGCCAAGAATTTACAAAAACAACAAATCTTACAAAAGTTGCGGACAATTACCTCTTCCAAAACCAGGACTAGAACATTGCAATTTTGGCTAGTTAACTTATTACAGAAAAAAGTTTGACATATAGAAAATGTCTTACTATGAATTAAAGTTTCAAAGACTGGCAATGAAGCCACACCCAATAAACAAGACGTGACGGAAAAGGATAAAGGGGGGAAGTTTGGATATCTTAGCTTATTTATCATATATAATACGACTACACACACACACACACACACACACACACACACACACACACACTTATAGAACAAATAAACAACTGAGGGGGTTCAGAAAGAAAACAATAAATCCAGGTTTCTTACGTTTGAACTCTTTCAAAACACGTAAACGATTATATCATCGCATTCTCATAAAATTTGTTTAAAGTGCATACACATCCTACACATGCACATGAGCAAAAATATTGTATTTACTTAAATATCGTTCACACAACCCCCCACCCCTTCTCTCTTATTCACGTACAAGACAGATTGTGCAACACGTTTAACATCCTGGAAGACGAAATCCATCTTCTTGATCATTGTATTAAATATAAAACCTTATGGCAACAATTTTTAAAGGATATTCAAAATTCGAATAACACAGGACATATTCCCAGTCAGGTCATGCTAATAGATGATGAATATATACAAACAAGATGAATACTGCTGCAATTTACTGCATTAACTGATTGATTAATTGTGTGTTTTTTCATTCGTTCATTCATTTACCATTGCACTTGTGTCTTATAAACCTTACGGTTTCATGACAATAAAATCTATTCTATTCTATCCTGAACACAAGACGAACATACAAAACACAGATTAGAACTATCTCTACAGGCTCTTCGAACCTTCCAGAAGAGGTACTATTACCACAAGGCTGGAAGTACACAGAACACTGAGAACACAGAAGAACGGAAGCCACTTGGGAGGTCGGGGGGGGGGGGGGGGGGGGGAGATCCCCACTGCTGAGCGCAGACCCCGGGCAAACAGCCGTAAGAGAACACCACAAGCACGACTGCTTCTTGTGACATTCACGGACGAAAAGCCCCAGAATCTTGTCGCTGACTAGCAAAGAAAGGTTGATCTCGGTTCAGTGGCAACCTGAACCGAGATGGATCCGAGACCCACGTGCAAACAGCACAACCCATACTGCTGTCTAGCTGGATGGGGTGGGTGAACAAGGAGGGGGTTAAGGGTGCACAACTGATTTGTCATGAGATGTGACAGAAGCCATGCAACAAATGCCGACCTTGTTCTTCATCTTCAGACCTGTGTGTCTCGTGATACCGTGCTGCACGTGACAGCCGTTGGGATCGACTGATTGCATGATCCATTTGTCCAGATATAGTGAAAAGCAACAACAAAAATAAAGAAAGAAAAGTGAGTGGGGGGTTGGCTTTTCATGAAATACGATGCACAACGTGAGTTGTTCTTGTGCTGGCAGATCTCCATTGTCTTCCGAGCAAGTGGTTCTATCATTAGATAAAGGTATCCCGCAGATAAGTTCGAACTGTACACACCAGCGAAATATAATTCGAGCTAGGAATTGATGTGCTTAATTTGAGTAAATTCATGGAATTTGGCGAGGGTTTATATGAAAAAAAACCCTGTAAATTGTGCAATGTACTGCGACAGATGTAGAAATGATAGTGTGATTTGGCGGTTTCGGTAAATGGCAATGCAATGTGCTTAATGTTTGTGTAAATATTTGAGCTACCCTTCGTGTCCACAGTCTCCTGCGTTGATTGAACAACTTATTAGTGGTGTCCTTCTCTTTGTAACCTTGACACACCCACAAAGAAAAGGCATGTTTGTACATTAATTTTGATAAAAGAAGTAAGCTGCCACAGGTAATGAATAAGATAATTATATTAATCCTTTAATAACACTTTATAAAAAAAATAAAAAACAAAAAACAAAAAACAACAACAAAAACAAAAAAAACTGGTGCTCCTTGAAGCTATGTCAACATGATATATGCCATGGTGTGACATTTGGTATCTTGTTTATCTTGTTCTCTATTATTTGTTATTGTTCTTCATCTTATTATTACTATTATAAGTATTATCATATTGAAAAATAACCCTTGTATCTCAACAAATTAATGATTTTTTTTTATGATCATTGATGGACCAAATGTTTTGCTATGTGAATGTTGAATCACACTGATGTCGTGAAATGTCAAAATATAACCTTGTGTACAAGGGGGGGAAAAGAAAAGAAAAGGCGGGGTTTTATTTGAACCATAATCGATTAAATGAAGTAAATCCATGTTCAAGTGAAATGTTGATACATTTAAATGGTTAAATCATGCACGTTTCATTACCGAACAAACGAAGCCTAACTTTCTACATATTTAAGCGAGATGTTGATACATTTAAATGATTACAGTTATGCCAGTTTTCGTGGAGTTTTGTTGTTGTTGTTGTTGTTGTTTTTCTTACAACTCTACAATATTGGTTTGCCCATGTGCATTTTTACGGCATCTTTGTTTTTCACACATACGTGCTTACAATTAAATTTTTACAGCCCTCATATGGCCTTCCTGGTTACAGGTCTGGGCTAACACTAGAGCGTGATTGACTGATGACCATCCAGTGACCGAAGCAACGTATCGCCGGACGCAAGGCAGGGAGCTCTTCCCACACTCAGTGATTCAGTCTACGACACGCACGCACGCACACACACACACACACACACACACACACACACACGCACGCACGCACACACACACACACGCACGCACGCACGCACACACACACACACATACACACACACACACACACACACACACACACACACACACACACACAGAGGTTGGGGGGCGACAGACGAATCGTTCATCAAAGAAAAAAAAACAAAAAACAAAACAAAACAAAACAAAAAAACATGGAAGACGACAACGCGAAATTACTCAACGAAACGAACAGACCGTCGCGGAGCTGTGGCGAATACGGAAGCTATTCCAACACTGAATGCGATGAAGAACTGACGGGAGCCAACTCCAGACCAACTGAGGACTCGGCAGTTTGCCGTGCTGTTCTGTTAACGGGTGGAAGCGGGGAGGAGGAGGTGGAGAATGCTTGTGGTGACGGGCCGGTGGAGGTGGGAGGTGAGCGTTCCCTGGATAACGTCATGGCGGCGTCTGAAAGGGGGGAGAACTGTTTCCGGAAGTGGCCCCCACTTCGCGTGGTGGTGACCTGCGTGGCGTGTTTCGTTGTGCAGTTTTCGCTCGGGGTTACCTACAGTGCAGGTGAGAGCGGGAGAGACAGAGGAAAGGTGTGTGTGTGTGTGTGTGTGCGCGCGCGCGCGCGCGTGGGTGTGTGTGTGTGGGCGCATGTGTGTGTATGTGTGTGTGTGCTTAAACAGTAGAAAGTTTCTCATGTCCAGAGACCAGTTGTTGTTTTTTTGTTTTTGGTTGTTGTTGTTTTTTTTTATTAACTGAACCCATTCTTGAAGGGTCAAGTCACAAACACAATTGAATGTTTGAGTGATGAGTGTCTGTCTTCTTACCCCCCCCTCGCCCCCCCCCCCCTCTCTTTCTCTCTCACTCTTTCCCTCTTCCTCCCTATCTCTCTCTCTCATCTTCTTTTTCTTTATCTTCTTCCTCATCAGAGTGGTTGCGGTTATAATGATTTTAAAAGTACTTGCAGAAGTAAACATAGTTACTGGTAATAATGACCAACGATAGATGCTCGTAATACCATTATGTCATGTATTCACCCCTGTGTCCTACCATTATGTCATGTATTCACCCCTGTGTCCTACCATTATGTCATGTATTCACCCCTGTGTCCTACCATTATGTCATGTATTCACCCCTGTGTCCTACCATTGTCACGTATTCACCCCTTGTGTCCTACCATTGTCATGTATTCACCCCTGTGTCCTACCATTGTCATGTACTCACCCCTGTGTCCAACCATTGTCATGTACTCACCCCTGTGTCCTACTATTGTCATGTACTCACCCCTGTGTCCTACCATTGTCATGTACTCACCCCCTGTGTCCTACCATTGTCATGTATTCACCCCCTGTGTCCTACCATTGTCATGTACTCACCCCCTGTGTCCTACCATTGTCATGTATTCACCCCCTGTGTCCTACCATTGTCATGTACTCACCCCTGTGTCCTACCATTGTCATGTACTCACCCCCTGTGTCCTACCATTGTCATGTATTCACCCCTGTGTCCTACCATTGTCATGTACTCACCCCTGTGTCCTACCATTGTCATGTACTCACAACCCCTTTTAGCTGGATGCCTGGTATTTCCTGTACACACATAAATGAACGAACGAACGAATAAATGAATGAAAGAATGTAAAAAAAAAAAATAAATAAATGAATGAACAAACGTTTTCAAAGATAATGAAAATGAATTAATATTTGTTATCAAAGACAGTAAATAAATGAATGCGTGAATGAACATCTCTAAGGAAGAAGAAGGAGGAGGAGGAGAATTAGAAGAAGAATTAGAAGAAGAAGAAGAAGAAGAAACACCAACTTTTGACATGTTCTCCAGGCAACATGCTGCCCTACCTGACGTCATACCTACGCCTGAGAACAGACGCGTCAGTGGGGTACGCCGTGACGTTGTGGATCTCGGCCGGTCACTCCATCTCAACGTCAGCTACCATGCCCTTTCTGGGACTGCTGGAAAACCGCCTGCCTCCCTGGGGATTTCGCCTCCTGGGGATCGTTCTGTTCTGGTCAGTCACAGTGAGAAGGGGTTAGGTGTGTAGGGGGTGTGGGGGTGGAGTGGAGGGGGACTGGGGGTAGTAGCGGTCTTTGGGGTTTGTGGTACGTGGTTGGGACGGTGTGATGTTGCATTCTAATATATATATGTGTGTGTGTGTGTGTGTGTGTGTGTGTGTGTGTGTCGGTCTGTTTGTCTCTGTGTCTGCGTGTATGCTTGTATGCGTGTATACGTGTGTGTTACGTTTTGGGTGCGTTTGTTTTCTAAAAGTTCACTTCAGTTCAGTTCAGTTACTCAACGAGGCGTCACTGCGTTCGGACAAATCCACATACGCTCCACCACATCTGCCAAGCAGATGCCTGACCAGCAGCGTAACCCAACGCGCTAAAGTCAGGTCTTGAGTGAGCGAGGGAGAAAACGAAAGTAAAAGTACACGTGACAAAGAGATTGTTCATTCCTGTGTGTTGTCCCCAGTGGGTCCTACATCGGAGCTAGCTGGGCCGTCAGGTCCTCCTTCGCCCTGACAGTGGTGTGTCTGGGGGTGGTGCAGGGCTGTGGCAATGCCATACTCTGTCCCGCCTGTCTCAACCTGCCCCTGCAGGTAAGGCCATCCTCTACCCCGCCTGTCTCAACCTGCCCCTACAGGTAAGGCCATCCTCTTCCCCGCCTGTCTCAACCTGCCCCTACAGGTAAGGCCATCCTCTTCCCCGCCTGTCTCAACCTGCCCCTACAGGTAAGGCCATACTCTTCCCCGCCTGTCTCAACCTGCCCCTACAGGTAAGGCCATCCTCTTCCCCGCCTGTCTCAACCTGCCCCTACAGGTAAGGCCATCCTCTACCCCGCCTGTCTCAACCTGCCCCTACAGGTAAGGCCATCCTTTACCCCGCCTGTCTCAACCTGCCCCTACAGGTAAGGCCATATTCTACCCCGCCTGTCTCAACCTGCCCCTACAGGTAAGGCCATCCTTTACCCCGCCTGTCTCAACCTGCCCCTACAGGTAAGGCCATACTCTTCCCCGCCTGTCTCAACCTGCCCCTACAGGTAAGGCCATACTCTTCCCCGCCTGTCTCAACCTGCCCCTAAAGGTAAGGCCATACTCTTCCCCGCCTGTCTCAACCTGCCCCTACAGGTAAGGCCATCCTCTTCCCCGCCTGTCTCAACCTGCCCCTACAGGTAAGGCCATCCTCTACCCCGCCTGTCTCAACCTGCCCCTACAGGTAAGGCCATCCTTTACCCCGCCTGTCTCAACCTGCCCCTACAGGTAAGGCCATACTCTACCCCGCCTGTCTCAACCTGCCCCTACAGGTAAGGCCATCCTTTACCCCGCCTGTCTCAACCTGCCCCTACAGGTAAGGCCATACTCTTCCCCGCCTGTCTCAACCTGCCCCTACAGGTAAGGCCATACTCTTCCCCGCCTGTCTCAACCTGCCCCTAAAGGTAAGGCCATACTCTTCCCCGCCTGTGTCAACCTGCCCCTACAGGTAAGGCCATACTCTTCCCCGCCTGTCTCAACCTGCCCCTACAGGTAAGGCCATCCTCTTCCCCGCCTGTCTCAACCTGCCCCTACAGGTAAGGCCATACTCTTCCCCGCCTGTCTCAACCTGCCCCTACAGGTAAGGCCATCCTCTTCCCCGCCTGTCTCAACCTGCCCCTACAGGTAAGGCCATCCTCTACCCCGCCTGTCTCAACCTGCCCCTACAGGTAAGGCCATCCTTTACCCCGCCTGTCTCAACCTGCCCCTACAGGTAAGGCCATACTCTACCCCGCCTGTCTCAACCTGCCCCTACAGGTAAGGCCATCCTTTACCCCGCCTGTCTCAACCTGCCCCTACAGGTAAGGCCATACTCTTCCCCGCCTGTCTCAACCTGCCCCTACAGGTAAGGCCATACTCTTCCCCGCCTGTCTCAACCTGCCCCTAAAGGTAAGGCCATACTCTTCCCCGCCTGTCTCAACCTGCCCCTACAGGTAAGGCCATACTCTTCCCCGCCTGTCTCAACCTGCCCCTACAGGTAAGGCCATCCTCTTCCCCGCCTGTCTCAACCTGCCCCTACAGGTAAGGCCATCCTCTACCCCGCCTGTCTCAACCTGCCCCTACAGGTAAGGCCATCCTTTACCCCGCCTGTCTCAACCTGCCCCTACAGGTAAGGCCATACTCTACCCCGCCTGTCTCAACCTGCCCCTACAGGTAAGGCCATCCTTTACCCCGCCTGTCTCAACCTGCCCCTACAGGTAAGGCCATACTCTTCCCCGCCTGTCTCAACCTGCCCCTACAGGTAAGGCCATACTCTTCCCCGCCTGTCTCAACCTGCCCCTACAGGTAAGGCCATACTCTTCCCCGCCTGTGTCAACCTGCCCCTACAGGTAAGGCCATACTCTTCCCCGCCTGTCTCAACCTGCCCCTACAGGTAAGGCCATACTCTTCCCCGCCTGTCTCAACCTGCCCCTACAGGTAGGATTGTTTTGTTTTTGTTTGGTTTTCAATAGCTATTTTGTTATTATTATTATGGTGATTATTGTTGTTATTGTTTTCATTATTTCTTATCTTTTTTTCTTATTTTCTTTTAGACCCCGCTGTTCATTCCTGTGTGTTGTCCCCAGTGGGTCCTACATTGGAGCTAGCTGGGCCGTCAGGTCCTCCTTCGCCCTGACAGTGGTGTGTCTGGGGGTGGTGCAAGGCTGTGGCCAGGCCATTCTCTACCCTGCCTGTCTCAACCTGCCCCTACAGGTAAGGCCATCCTCTACCCCGCCTGTCTCAACCTGCCCCTACAGGTAAGGCCATCCTCTACCCCGCCTGTCTCAACCTGCCCCTACAGGTAAGGCCATCCTCTACCCCGCCTGTCTCAACCTGCCCCTACAGGTAAGGCCATCCTCTACCCCGCCTGTCTCAACCTGCCCCTACAGGTAAGGCCATCCTCTACCCCGCCTGTCTCAATCTGCCCCTACAGGTACGGCCATACTCTACTCCGCCTGTCTCAACCTGCCCCTGCAGGTAAGGCCATCCTCTATCCCGCCTGTCTCAACCTGCCCCTACAGGTAAGGCCATCCTCTACCCCGCCTGTCTCAACCTGCCCCTACAGGTAAGGCCATACTCTTTCCCGCCTGTCTCAACCTGCCCCTACAGGTAAGGCCATCCTCTTTCCCGCCTGTCTTAACCTGCCCCGACAGGTAAGGCCATACTCTACCCCGCCTGTCTCAACCTGCACCTACAGGTAAGGCCATACTCTACCCCGCCTGTCTCAACCTGCCCCTACAGGTAAGTCCATCCTCTACCCCGCCTGTCTCAACCTGCCCCTGCAGGTAAGTCCATCCTCTACCCCGCCTGTCTCAACCTGCCCCTGCAGGTAAGTCCATCCTCTACCCCGCCTGTCTCAACCTGCCCCTGCAGGTAAGGCCATCCTCTTCCCCGCCTGTCTCAACCTGCCCCTACAGGTAAGGCCATCCTCTACCCCGCCTGTCTCAACCTGCCCCTACAGGTAAAGCCATCCTCTACCCCGCCTGTCTCAACCTGCCCCTACAGGTAAGGCCATACTCTTCGCTGCCTGTCTCAACCTGCCCCTACAGGTAGGATTGTTTTGTTTTTGTTTGTTTTTCAATAGCTATTTTGTTATTATTAGTATGGTGATTATTGTTGTTATTGTTTTCATTATTTCTTTTCTTTTTTTCTTTTAGACCCCGCTTGTCTCAACCTTCCCCTATAGGTTGGTTGTTTTTATTATGTTATTTCCTTTTATACACTGCCTGTCTCAGCCTTCCCCTACTTGTTGGGAATGTTTGGTATTATGATTTTTGACTCACTTGTGTAAACAAAGTGAGTCTATGTTTTAACCCGGTGTTCGGTTGTGTGTGTGTGTGTCTGTGTGTCTGTGTCCGTGGTAAACTTTAACATTGACATTTTCTCTGCAAATACTTTGTCAGTTGACACCAAATTAGGCATAAAGATAGGAAAAAATCAGTTCTTTCCAGTCATCTTGTTTAAAACAATATTGCACCTCTGGGATGGGCACACACAAAAATAAAGCCTATTTATATGCAAACTGCATTTACTGTTATATTTATATTTTTTGTATTCTCTAAACTTGGCACTTTGATCTGATATTCTGACCCAACAATAAGAGCAGTCATTATTATCATTTTTTTGTTCAAACAGGAACTTCTTTTGCTAAGCATGGAATTTTTATTTATTTTGCAAACGTTTTGGTGCAGATGGTAAAGAAGGGAAAGTACTCTGTAATTAATGCTAGGGGACTTAATTCGAATCTGGTTAGGACTTCTTTTTTTTCTTTTCTTTTTTTTCTTTTTAACGCGAAGCTTTATAATAACAAAAACAGAACACATTTTAACGATTAGATTTTTTTTTTAAAGTGTATCACAAGTGAGTCTTGAAGGCCTTGCCTCTCTTGTTTTTTCATGCCCTGCATGTCTGAGCCTGCCCTTACAGGTTGGGGTGTTTTTTTGTTTGTTTTTGTTTATTTCCTTTCACACCGTGCCTGTCTCAACCTACCCGTACAGGTAGGTGTTCTTGTTTTTTGTTTGTTTTGGGGGTTGTTTTTTTTTCGTTTTTTACCCTGCCTTTCCCAACCTACCCCAACAGGTTTTTTGGGTTTTTTTTTTGTATTATAATTATATTATTTCCTTTTATACCCCGCCTGTCTCAGCTTACCCCTGTAGGTACGTTTTGCTATTATCATTACCATTACTGTTATTATCATTATTGTTATTTCCTTTTAGACCCCGCCTGCTTCAACCTTCCCCTGCCCCTGTGTCCTACCATTATGTCATGTACTCACCCCTGTGTCCTACCATTGTCATGTATTCACCCCTGTGTCCTACCATTATGTCATGTATTCACCCCTGTGTCCTACCATTATGTCATGTATTCACCCCCTGTGTCCTACCATTGTCATGTACTAACCCCCTGTGTTCTACCATTGTGTCATGTACTCACCCCTGTGTCCTACCATTGTCATGTATTCACCCCTGTGTCCTACCATTATGTCATGTATTCACCCCTGTGTCCTACCATTCTGTCATGTACTCACCCCTGTGTCCTACCATTATGTCATGTACTCACCCCTGTGTCCTACCATTGTGTCATGTACTCACCCCTGTGTCCTACCATTGTCATGTGCTCACCCTGTGTCCTACCATTATGTCATGTATTCACCCCTGTGTCCTGCCATTGTCATGTATTCACCCCTGTGTCCTACCATTGTGTCATGTATTTACCCCCTGTGTCCTACCATTATGTCATGTATTCACCCCTGTGTCCTACCATTATGTCATGTATTCACCCCTGTGTCCTACCATTATGTCATGTACTCACCCCTGTGTCCTACCATTGTCATGTACTCACCCCCTGTGTCCTACCATTATGTCATTCACTCACCCCTGTGTCCTACCATTGTCATGTACTCACCGCTGTGTCCTACCATTGTCATGTACTCACCCCCTGTGCCCTACCATTATGTCATGTACTCATCCCTGTGTCCTACCATTGTCATGTACTCACCCCCTGTGTCCTACCATTGTCATGTATTCACCCCTGTGTCCTACCATTATGTCATGTACTCACCCCTGTGTCCTACCATTGTCATGTATTCACCCCTGTGTCCTACCATTATGTCATGTATTCACCCCTGTGTCCTACCATTGTGTCATGTACTCACCCCTGTGTCCTACCATTGTCATGTACTCACCCCCTGTGTCCTACCATTATGTCATGTACTCACCCCCTGTGTCCTACCATTGTGTCATGTGCTCACCCCTGTGTCCTACCATTATGTCATGTATTCACCCCTGTGTCCTACCATTGTCATGTACTCACCCCCTGTGTCCTGCCATTGTCATGTATTCACCCCTGTGTCCTACCATTGTCATGTATTCACCCCTGTGTCCTACCATTGTCATGTACTCACCCCTTTGTCCTAGCATTGTCCTGTGCTCACCCCTGTGTCCTACCATTATATCATGTATTCACCCCTGTCTCCTACCATTATGTCATGTACTCACCCCTGTGTCCAACCATTGTCATGTACTCACCCCTGTGTCCAACCATTGTCATGTACTCACCCCCTGTGTCCTACCATTGTCATGTACTCACCCCTGTGTCCTACCATTATGTCATGTATTCACCCCCTGTGTCCTACCATTGTCATGTACTCACCCCTGTGTCCTACCATTGTCATGTATTCACCCCCTGTGTCCTACCATTGTCATGTATTCACCCCCTGTGTCCTACCATTGTCATGTACTCACCCCTGTGTCCTACCATTGTCATGTACTCACCCCCTGTGTCCTACCATTATGTCATGTATTCACCCCTGTGTCCTACCATTGTGTCATGTACTCACCCCTGTGTCCTACCATTGTCATGTACTCACCCCCTGTGTCCTACCATTGTGTCATGTATTCACCCCCTGTGTCCTACCATTGTCATGTACTCACCCCCTGTGTCCTACCATTATGTCATGTACTCACCCCTGTGTCCTACCATTATGTCATGTATTCACCCCCTGTGTCCTACCATTATGTCATGTACTCACCCCTGTGTCCAACCATTGTCATGTACTCACCCCCTGTGTCCTACCATTGTCATGTACTCACCCCCTGTGTCCTACCAATGTGTCATGTATTCACCCCCTGTGTCCTACGATTGTCATGTACTCACCCCCTGTGTCCTACCATTATGTCATGTACTCACCCCCTGTGTCCTACCATTGTCATGTATTCACCCCCTGTGTCCTACCATTATGTCATGTACTCACCCCTGTGTCCTACCATTGTGTCATGTACTCACCCACTGTGTCCTACCATTATGACATGTATTCACCCCCTGTGTCCTACCATTATGTCATGTACTCACCCCCTGTGTCCTACCATTGTGTCATGTATTCACCCCCTGTGTCCTACCATTGTCATGTACTCACCCCTGTGTCCTACCATTATGTCATGTACTCACCCCCTGTGTCCTTCCATTATGTCATGTATTCACCCCCTGTGTCCTACCATTGTGTCATGTATTTACCCCCTGTGTCCAACCATTGTCATGTACTCACCCCTGTGTCCAACCATTGTCATGTACTCACCCCCTGTGTCCTACCATTGTCATGTACTCACCCCTGTGTCCTACCATTATGTCATGTACTCACCCCTGTGTCCTACCATTATGTCATGTACTCACCCCCTGTGTCCTACCATTATGTCATGTACTCACCCCTGTGTCCTACCATTATGTCATGTATTCACCCCTGTGTCCTACCATTATGTCATGTACTCACCCCTGTGTCCTACCATTGTCATGTATTCACCCCTGTGTCCTACCATTATGTCATGTACTCACCCCTGTGTCCTACCATTGTCATGTATTCACCCCTGTGTCCTACCATTATGTCATGTACTCACCCCCTGTGTCCTACCATTGTGTCATGTACTCACCCCCTGTGTCCTACCATTGTCATGTACTCACCCCCTGTGTCCTACCATTATGTCATGTACTCACCCCTGTGTCCTACCATTGTCATGTACTCACCCCCTGTGTCCTACCATTATGTCATGTACTCACCCCCTGTGTCCTACCATTGTCATGTACTCACCCCTGTGTCCTACCATTGTCATGTATTCACCCCTGTGTCCTGTCACATTGTGTGGGTGCCCCCCTGTGTTGCAGTGGTTGCCGAGAAGACGGGGTCTGGTGGGCGGGGTGATCATGGCGGGGTACGGGGGTGGGGGCTTCCTGTGGGACCAGGTGATCACCACCTGGATCAACCCCCACAACCTGCAGGCTGACCTCCACGTGCAGGAGGACTGGTGGGTGTGTTGGGGGCGGGGAAAAAGGGGGATGGTGATGGCACTGTGAGTGTTCGGGTGGGTGGGTTGGGTGTGTGTGTGGAGGGAAGGTGGGTGATGGTGGTTGGTGGTGATTGTGTGTGTGTGTGTGTGTGTGTGTGTGTTTAAAATCTAAACTTAGTATGATAACTTTTCGGATTCAAACCAATTGCATTTTATCCTCTTTTTTTTTTTTTTTTTTCATGCAGAATGGTCTGAGTCAGGGTAAGTGAATCATGAGCATATTTGTGTATCTTTCTTACAAGAATTATCAATACTTATATCTCTCTCCCTCACTCTCTTTCCCTCTCTCTGTCGCTCCCTTTCTCTCCCCCCCCCCCCCCCCCAAATGTATCTTTTCCTCTGTGTCTCCCTCTCTCTATCCCACCCTCCCTCTCCCACCCACACACCCTCTCTCTCTCTCTCTCTTCGCTCTCTGTGTGTCATAACCTATTCCAAACAGGTATTTCAACCAAGCGGAAGTTCTGGACAAGGTCCCGACCTGTTACCTGCTCCTTGGTGGGGTCCTGGCGGGTGTCCAGATCCTCTGCCTGCTGTGCATGTCCTACCCGCCTCGGCCCGGCGTTGACGGTGCTGCTGTCAGACCGAATGACGTCACTGGAATCAACGTCACTTCCGAGTCGTCAGCCTCATCGGCAGCCACTGATGACGTCTTTGTCTCAGAAGCCCGACGTAACTCTGACAGGCAAGCGTTCGCTGAGTTTTCGTAAGGACGAAAAACGGCTTATCACACAGATGTGTCAGTCGTGTGTGTGTGTGTGTGTGTGTGTGTGTGTGTCTGTCTGTCTCTCTGTCAGAAGGAAGACTTTAACTCTCTCCATACGAACGGCGAAAGAGACGACGTTAACAGCGTTTCACCCCAGTTACCATCATCAAAATATTGCAAGCGGAAGGCTCTTATACTGAAGAGGTGAATGTTGACAAAGAATACCACAATTCTGACGACGGAAGCTAAAGGTTGGGTCATTCAGACACGCACTGGACATCCGAGGGGTCTGTGTAGAGGAGAAGAGAGGACTGGCCGTACTGAGTGAGTTAAAGGAAGAGAGAAAGGACAAGGAGAAATGAAAACAAGAGTGAAAGTAATCATTG
>NC_134888.1:34009580-34134580 GCF_041734735.1 Babylonia areolata | reverse complement strand
AAGGTAGTAGTAATGATAATAATAATAAAAAAATAATAATAAATAAATAAATAATACAACAATGATGATAGATAAGCAAATAAATGTAAAACATGAAGACACACATTCACACATACACCCACACATGCATAACAGATATGCACCAAACATGCAGTTTCACAGATATGAAAGCACAGTCAAATACATATAAACGTACATGAGCTCCAACACACAAACACACACACACACACACACACACACACACACACACACACACATTACCCTGCACTAGACCAACACACCTCAATGGTGGAGTGTGGTGCACACAGGACCTTGGTTAATCGTCTCAGGATGGAAGGATTTATTAACATTTTTATACCGCCAGAGCCTAAAATTAAAGCTGTTTAGGCAGTAACTGACCTGCATGCTATTTAAAAAAAAAAAAAAAGGATCGTTATATACATGAACTAAATATGAGATTGCCTGGCAATGAAAATAAAGAACAAGAAAAATACAAAAGATCCGATACTGAAACATACATGTTAGTTCCTATACACTGCAAAAAACAAGTCACAATAAGATACAGCATCACATACACTAGATTTGCCACAAATAAACCAAACGGGGGCACTGCACAAAAACCTGTACCCAAGACAAAAGTAGGCAGGGGTAAGTAAACCATAAATATGATTATTACAAAAAAAATTACAGTAAGATTACGATATTAATTACAGGTTATCGTCTCAGTCGAAAAACTAACCCGCAGACCATCACTCAAGGTCTAGTGGAGTGGAGGGGATAGTTTAAAAAAAAACCCACCCAGGTCCGTTTTGGGGACTTCTTTATTCGTTGTCTGATACTCCCACGTTCACTCGTATGAACACGAGTGGGCTTTTACGTGTATGACCGTTTTTTTAAACCCGTCATGTAGGCAGCCATACTCCGTTTTCGGGGGTGTATATGGGACTTGTACCCGCGGACACTTGCTTCTCAGTCAGGTGAGTTACCACGAGGCCACCGCTACATCTGAAGTATTGAAGATGATACAGACGTCTGTGTGTGTGCGTGTGTGCACGCGTGCGTAGGTGTGTGTGTGTGGGTGCGCCTTTGCAAGTGATAGCCCTGTTTGTGTATAAGATGAAATAAGATACGATACGATACAACTTTATTGTCTGTAAATGCACAGAAATGTGTCTTTTGGCACTCGTGCAAATAACAGTAAACACATAAAGCGCAATCATTTGATTAGAATATTACGAACATTTCATGACAAAATACAACACAATGAACAAATAATGATGTGTATTCTCTTCTTTCTTTTTTTCTCTTTCTTTCTCTTTCTTATTGCCTCTTGTGTCCGTCTCAGTTTCAGTTTCAGTTTCATGTCAAACTGCGCGGACTAAACCATATACGCTACAGCACATCTGCCTTGAAAAAAAAAAAAAGAAGACGAAGAAAACATGTAGATTCCCGGGCTCCGCATTGAGCCTTCGCACTGGTCAGGTCCTTGAGGTTGAAGAGGTTTTGAGGGCCTTCTTTCCTCTCTTTCCCCTCTGCTTAGAAGGATTCTATCAATCGCAGAGATCAGTGCAGATAACAACCATGTTCAATATGTGTGTGTGTGTCTGTGTGTGTGTGCGCGCGCGCCTGTGTGTGTGTGTGTGCGTGTGTGTGTACGTGTTTGCGTGCTTGTGTGTGTGTGTGCGCGCGCGCTCGTTTTTTTTTGTTTTTTTTTGTTTTTGTGTGTGTGTGTGTGTGTGTTCTTGTTCCACAGGTGTTCAGTTCGCTGATTGACGTTTACGTGGTGAAGGCAGCCAAGAACGCCTTCGGGTGGCACGGTATCTTTGTTGCTGCCTCCCTCTTCGCTTTGGTCGGTAGGTTGTTTTGCTCTTTCATGTCGGTGGTGACACTGTGCGGTTGAGTTTGTGTCTGACCACGTTGAAAACACGACATCATCGATAAGTGAATTCTGTTTGAGAAATGAATTTAAACAATAGACGTGCGGGCAGGAGGAAAGGTGTGTGTGTGTGTGTGTGTGTGCGTGCGTGTGTGCGTGCGTGCGTGCGTGCGTGTGTGTGTGTGTGTGTCTGTGTGTGTGTGTGTGTAGATAGATAGATAGACAGATAGATACATAGATAGATAGATGGTGTGTAAAAATAGTAATGGTATAGGGTGGGTGTGTATTTGTGAATGTCTATCAGTCTTTGTACTGTAGTGTGCGTGTTTGCGGGCGGGCGCGTGTATGTATATATGTGTGTGTGTGTGTGTGCGTGTGTGTGTGATGCTGGCGAGAAAGAAACCGCAGAGCTATGAATCGATGCCCTACAAGTCGCGGTACAATTCCATGCAGTGCATTAAACTTCTTAAGTCTTCCTTGGAAACGAAGTTGTGCACTCCGCGTACACCCACCCTCACGTTCCTATGTCGCATTGTGCGAACCACAGCCATAATCCCCACAGCACGACGGGCAGAACAGCCAAGTTGTTGGCCCATACACATAGGGGATTTTCTTTTTTCTCTCTATAAAGCCATGATTTTTGTATATAAAAAAAATCTTTTTTTTTTTTTTGACTTCGCAATTGAGCGCTCTCAATGTTTTGCATTCTTTTTTTTTGCGCCGAGGATGTGTGAGGTACCCGTTGACATTTTTTTTGTTTTGTTTTGTATGCCTGCTGTTATATATAATACGCTGTTGTTAATTATGTACAGTTATATTTATGTTCATTTTGGTTTTTGGTTCCTCTGGCAAAAAATAACTGTGTGTGTGTGTGTGTGTGTGTGTATCATCATTGTTTACCGATTGAAACAGAGAGGGAAAATAGTATTCTAAGAGAATACCTTTTTTGTTGAAAAAAAAAAGTGATAAAATTATGACTGTTGTTGGTCATGAATGACAGTTTATGATGGAGTGTCTTTGTTTTCTCTGATGTTTGCAAATGAAAAAAATTGTTGCCTGATAAATATGTATAATAATTGCTGGAATGGTCAATTTCACAGGCAGGTTTTATGCACATGAGTATGACAGCACGTGCGCCTGATTCTCTGTTCCAGGTGGGGTTTTGTTCATGTCAGTATTTTAAAGATTTTCAGCCCTGTTATAAGGACATGTGTGGCTGGCTGTGGTGGCAGCAACAAAGATCAATGTTATTTGTTTCATCTTGGTTGGCGTAGATGCGTCCCCTTCGATAGACGCAAGAGGCAGTCAAGGCGCTCCACGGTCCACCATCCTCAACCTATTTATTTATTTATTTATTTAGTCATTTTATTAACAATCTTCTTCTTCTTCTTCTTCTTCTGCGTTCACTCGTATGCACACGAGTGGGCTTTTACGTGTATGACCGTTTTTACCCCGCCATGTAGGCAGCCATACTCCGTTTTCGGGGGTGTGCATGCTGGGTATGTTCTTGTTTCCATAACCCACCGAACGCTGACATGGATTACAGGATCGTTAACGTGCGTATTTGATCTTCTGCTTGCATATACACACGAAGGGGGTTCAGGCACTAGCAGGTCTGCACATATGTTGACCTGGGAGATCGTAAAAATCTCCACCCTTTACCCGCCAGGCGCCGTCACCGTGATTCGAACCCGGGACCCTCAGATTGACAGTCCAACGCTTTAACCACTCGGCTATTGCGCCCGTCTTTATTAACAATGATACTCAAAATAGACACAACAGACATAGAAAACCAGTCTGTTTTGCATGTTCATGTGTGATACTGAATAGGGATGGGGGAGAGTGTGCATTATTCTTCCATTTTGGGGGGAATGGAAGATGGAAGTTTTGGTCTCCCTGTCGACTCTCTCACATTCATAACCTTTCTCCCACAATTCTGTCTGAATAGAACAGAATAGATTTTATTGTCATGAAACCATAAGGTTTATAAGACACAAGTGCAATGGTAAATGAATGAATGAATGAAAAATACACAATTGATTAAACAATAAATGCAATAAATTGCAACAGCATTCATAAACAAATTTTCCTAATCATGTTTGTATCTATTTATCTGTTAGCATCACCTGACTGGGAATATTTCCTGTGTTATTCGAATTTTGAGTGTTTTCATACCGATGTACACTTTTTGTTGTTGTTGTTTTGTGTTTTTTTGTTGTGTGTGTGTGTGTGTGTGTTCTTCTCTCCTCTTTAATGTTTTACAATTGTTACACTGTCTGGGTTTTTCGTGCTCTAGTGTGTGTATTATATTTGTGAATGTGCATGTGCGCTCCGTCGTCCCCAGTCCTCAGTTAGTTTGCTGTTCAGCCTATCATATTATTATGTCGATGAGTCTGAGGTCACACTCCACTGTTCGCCTCACGTTCATTTTGGTGGGAGGGGGATATGGTGTGGGGGAGGGGGGGGGGGGGGGGGCTTTTCTAACAATGTATTTTTGTGTTCGTTCATTTCATTGGATGGGTGACTTTTTCCACAGTGTATTGGAGGGGGTAACTTTTTCCACAATGTATTGGAGGGGGTGACTTTTTCCACAATGTATTTTTCTGTTAGTTCATTGGAAAACTTTATCCACAATGTACTTTTTTTTTTTACTGTTCGGTCATTTCGTTGGAGGAGTGACTTTTTCCACAATGTATTTTTCTGTTAGTTCATTGGATGACTTTTTCCACAATGTACTTTTTCCTGTTCGGTCATTTCTTTGGAGGGGTGACTTTTCCACAATGTATTTTTCTGTTCGGTCATTTCATTGGAGGGGTGAATATTCTACAATTTATTTTTCTGTTTGTTCATTTTGTTGATAGCTGTGTTGTTTTGTTTGGTTTGGTTGTTTCGTCCTAACACGTGACACTAGTGCCGGGTCCGTGTTGTTTCGTGGCAGGCATGCTGATCAACTGGTCACTGGTGTGTAGCTGTGGTCATCCTCTGCCCGAACAGATGAGGGGCCCGCTCTTCCGTCCGCGCCAGACCCTGACCTTGACCCCTGAGGGTCGGACAGACCGCGAAGGTGAACCTTGTCAGGAGACGTGCATATCACACACACACACACACACACACACACACACACACTGCGAATGGACGAAGAAGAAAAGGAAGAAAAATGAGTAGGTATATTCTTCAAGCTGGAACAGAAATGATCTTCAAGACAGAACAGGCGTATTCTTCACAACAGTACAGGAGTAATCTCGAAACAACAAACTTCACAGAAAATTAAAGGACCGCTTCATAAAAGCGCGTTTGTTTTCATCAAGTGTTGTTGTTGGTGTTTGTTTGTTTGTTTTTGTTGTTGTTTTTGTTTGTTTTTTGGGTTTTTTGGTTGTTGTTGTTGTTGTTTTTGATTAATCGAAAGATGTTTTGAATTATACAAGCAGCATATCGTTTAACGTGTCATTAAATTTACAAATTGCGTGTCTGCGCCATGGTCAGCTTGCAAAAAAAAAGATGTGTGTTGCAAGAAAGCAAGCACTTTTGGTTTTGAGTGGTACTCATCACACTGGCCACACACACACACACACACACACACACACACAGCTGTCTGCTGGAAATCTGCATCATTTTACCTTGCCCCCAACAAGAAAACTGTGCAAATTCCAGAGTGGTTCTTAACTTCTTGTGAACCATGTAGAACAGGTCATCTTCAGAATGGAAAACAACTGTTCAAAGCGGGCTCATCAGCAGTGGTTGTTTTCTTTATTTTGTGTGTGTGTGTGTGTGTGTTTGTTTACATATTTGTTATTTGTTTTGTTTTTTTGACTCGACATTAATCATCGATTCATGGTGAATCAAGGTCAAGGAAATAAACCGCATATTGATTACAATCATTTATTATTATATTTTCATTATTCTTATTATTATAATAATTATCTTCTTCTTCTTCATTAGTAGTAGTAATTGTTGTAGCAGTAGCAGTAGTAGCAGAGTGAAAATTATACAGGCAGCATAGAGTGAAACCATCCACCTTATTTCAGCGAAACGTGCCGTACATTGACACGACGCTCAAGACAGCGTGTTCTTTCGATAACGGTTTGCGCCGAGTTGATTTCCATACAGTTTGAAGTAACGGGTGCATGGTGGGTTGTAGGCTGTGAAACTCTGTTGGCGCTGTGTTGAACCTATCGCTGTTTCGGTTTGCAGGTTAAAAGAAACGAAGAGGTCATCATTGGGCAACCTTGTGGACGGCGGATTCGGCGCAGTTTGCATTGATGGACGTGGAGTGTGTGTGTGTGTGTTGGGGCGGGGGGGGGGGGGGTATGTCTGTCATTCGTGTGTGTGTGTGTGTGGTCTGTCTATATGTCATTCTGTTTGCCTGTCTTTCTGTCTGTCTGTTTGCTTGCGTGCACGCTCGCGCGCGTGCGTGTGTGTGTGTGTATGCGTGCGTGCGTGTGTTCATTTAGGGCAGCCCCAAACACGGTGTTCACCAGTCCAGAACCCAGGCTGGTATCTTTTCCAACTCCATACATTCAGCCGCAGTAACAGATTGAACACCACACCAACACGAATGGAGTGTGTTCAGGGCCAGTCCCACATAACCCTTTGACCAGTATTACTGACCCCGAAATAACTCCCATGGGGTCTTTGTGGACACGGGGTGTAGTCGTTCTGATTCTGCACCCCACCTTCCACCCCCCACCCCCACGCCATAAACCCTTCAAGGTTTGTCTAGATTTTAAACGAACAAAATATTGCTAGTCATAACATGCATTTTCAGGAAAAGGGGGACTGGAGTGAACTCATTGAGCCTTTCGTCTGAGCATTGTTCTGGCGTGTAAATTTGTCCCATTAACTCACTCAGTACGGCCAGTCCTCTCTTCTCCTCTACACAGACCCCTCGGATGTCCAGTGGGTGTCTGAATGACCCAACCTTTAGCTTCCGTCGTCAGAATTGTGGTATTCTTTGTCAACATTCACCTCTTCAGTATAAGAGCCTTCCGCTTGCAATATTTTGATGATGGTAATTGGGGTGAAACGCTGTTAACGTCGTCTCTTTCGCCGTTCGTATGGAAAGAGTTAAAACGTTCACATTCCTACATATTATGCACGAATCATAACGAAAAGGAACTAATTTCTACGGTGTTTCCAGGCATGCCCCCGCATAATTTGTAGAAAAAAACAGCATATTTTCTGTATCATTTTTCCCCACATCAAGAAAGGTATGGAAGCCTCGGCCGAGGCTGTAAGCTCCTCGGGGTTGAATAGGTTAATATTGACCAAGGGCGTGGATTGAGAGGGGGGGGGGGGCCTGCCCTGACATACCACCTTCTTCTTCTTCTTCTGCGTTCGTGGGCTGCAACTCCCACGTTCACTCGTTTGCACACGAGTGGGCTTTTACGTGTATGACCGTTTTTACCCCGCCATGTAGGCAGCCATACTCCGTTTTCGGGGGTGTGCATGCTGGGTATGTTCTTGTTTCCATAACCCACCGAACGCTGACATGGATTACAGGATCTTTAACGTGCGTATTCGATCTTCTGTTTGCATATACACACGAAGGGGGTTAAGGCACTAGCAGGTCTGCACATATGTTGACCTGGGCGATCGTAAAAATCTCCACCCTTTACCCACCAGGCGCCATCACCGTGATTCGAACCCGGGACCCTCAGATTGACAGTCCAACGCTTTAACCACTCGGCTATTGCGTCCGTCATCGCATACCACCAAGAGAGAGTGTGAGCCAGCTGTGGTGGGGTCAAAACCGCCGGTGCTTTTCCAGGCGTGACTCCCCGGTCAAGATTCTGTGTCTGCAGTGCGAGGAAAACGTGAAACCGGAAGTTTGATTCCCCTTCCTCTCCTTCGCTCCAGATACCGTGACGGACCAAAAGAGGAGTGACGAGTGCTGACAACAGGACACCCTAGGCTGGTATCTCCAACATGAGATATCATTCATTAGTGTGGGGTGTTGGGGGTGTCATCCCGAAGTTCCTGTTGTCGATTCGTCTATTTCTGATTGGTCAAGGGCTACGTTGGTGGTCCCGACACACTTATTTCCATTTTGTCTGTGTGTACTCACGTCAGAAGTAAGACCTATGGACACAGATCGTTTTCTTTTTCAATCGCCAAAGACGTGGAACAAGCTCCCTGATAACCTCCGTCATTCTGATTCCCTCGCATCTTTTAAATCTCGTCTCAAAACTCACCTTTTCCCTCAGCAATAAGTTCAATTGTGGCAGGTCCACTTCCTTTGCGTTAGCTGTGCTGGACTATGTGTGTATACATATGTATGTGTACATAACTACATGCATGTATATGAATGTGTATTGTGTGTGCGTGTGTTTATGTAAGTTTGTGCCTGCCTATGTGTGCGTATGTGTTAGGGTAGCTGTTAGATACACATCTATGTTAAAATGTATGTATGCAGTGTGTGTGTGTGTGTGTGTGTGTGTGCGTGCGTGCGTGCATGCGTGCGTGCGTGTGTGTGTGTGTGTGTGTGTGTGTGTGTGTAGTCACATTTTGGTGTGTGTATGTAACATAGATGTAATGTTTTATGTTAACAAAGCGTTTTTGTAAAGCACCTTGAGCAGATTTCTGGATAGTGTGCTATATAAGTATCCATTATTATTATTATCATTACTCCAAACAACAGTTGCTCTTTAGAACAGAATTTTTTTTCCTGTTCTAAAGAGCAACTCTCTCTCTCTCTCTCTCTCTCTCTCTCTCTATATATATATATATATATATATATATATATATATATATATATATATATATTTCTCTACTGTTGATTGAGTTATTCAGTAAGTTAGGTTTTAAGGAACTTATTTTTTGACAGTAGAAGAAAATAGACAATTGCAATTCTTTAGGCTTTGGGCGAAACCTGGCATTGTGAAATTGCATCACAACATGTACGTCATGGCGTGCTTGCGTCATAATAGCTGCGTAAGAGTGACCCTGGTAACATGTAAACAACTTATCCCTTGAGGAAGGAGCGTGATCGCTCCGAAAATTTGGAATATTTGACAGATTGATGTGTTTCTTTTCTTTTCTCTCTCTCTCTCTCTCTCTCTCTCTCTCTATATATATATATATATATATATATATATATATATACTTTTGTTGCACAGATTGATTGATTTCATTTTGGCTTTGGTTCTCATCAGTATTATTACTATTGATGCATGTTGTCATTTGTATTATGAACCCCCATGTCATTAGGGCTGTAAAGCTATTGACATTAAAGTGTTCAGTATATATACATATATATATATATATATATACATATTTATCAAAACAAGTACACATCATCTGTTTACTGCAAATGTTGTTTCGATGAAATTTTAAAAAGCCAGTGACTTGTTCAGGTAAAAATAAACTTTCTAACAGAACTTGCAGAGACAAAATCACAAGTAATCCGTAGGTGTAACTGACGATTGTTTTCGTATACAGTTGTTGTGGTAAATGGAGTTCTTATTTTATTCTGCAAATAAATCAGCTTTGCCTTTGCCTTTATCAACATGTTTGTTTTTGTTTTCGTGTGTGTGTGTGTGTGTGTGTGTGTGTGTGTGTGTGAAGAGATATTCAACGTGCTTTGGTTTCCTTAGATGTCTTGATGTTCTCTCTCTACCCCCCTCCCCCCACCCACCCCCCTGTGTGTGTGTGTGTGTATGTGTGTGTGTGTGTGTGTGTGCACGTTTGATGTTCGCGATGATCATCAATCATCGTCTGTTTACTAAAGTGACTTGTACGCACACACACACACACACGCGCGCACACGCACGCGCGCGCACACACACACACACACACACACACACATAATTATATATATATATTCACGCGCGCGCGCTCCTTTCCAGTATGAAGGAACAGTAGGCACGCAGCAAGCAGGAACTGCCAAGAAGCTGATTAGTGTCTTTCCACGGGTATCCATTTACGCTGCACCCGACAACACACTGACGTGATAAAGGAAAGAACTGTTGTTGTCAAGGCAACGCAACATGAAAAGCCACAAACGGAACCACCCGTTGCACGCGCGACATCCCTGACAAGACAAACAGGAGCTCGTGCATCGCCGGTGAAAGGTCAGTCTAGTGGACCCCCTTACCATCAGGTTTACGCCCCCCCCCCCCCCCCCCCCCCCCCCCCCCCCCCCCCCCCCCAACCCTCTTCCACTTTCCTCCTGGCGTTTTGATTTAGTATTTTATTTTGGACGGATACCCCAGCCCGGAAAGTTGTAAACGAGTTCAGTGTACACCACGTCAGTCTGTCCTTTATTCATTCAGTAACATTTGGCATGCTTTATTGAATTTGGAATTCAGCAAACGGCGGTGTGATTTGTTTCAATGTCTTTCAGTTCCTGATCAATACAACACCACCACCAAGAACAAAACACACACACACATGCGCGCGCGCGCGCACAAACTGAATCATCTGCCAGTAATGAAGGCCAAAACAACATGATACGTTTTTAAAGCACCCCCCCCCCTCCCCCCCTCCCCTCCACCCTCCTAACCCCTTACACTCTGCATTTCATCTTCGCTCAGCATGCAGTCATACCCATCTACGCACTTCCCCTTGTTCCCTCCCCAGCACCCACCCGATTACCATTCCCACCCTCCGCCCCACCCTCTACCTGAATCTCGCCAACTCCCAATGATCCGAAAACAAAATCATCAACAGCTTCTTCTTTGAGTCTCTCGAGGGCACAACTTGTGAGAAAAAGAAGCAGACTTGAATCGTTTGCTGGAATGGGTCACCAGGGTGGGAATGGAGACACATCCAAGATGACCACAACTCGTCCTCACACACTGCTTGGAAGAGAGTCTTGGGCAACAGCCCCGTGTTTTACATATCTCTAGTTTGCTCCGAAGAGCCGTTTGTTTGTCTCAACGATGTTCAGCCCCTTTGAGGACACTAGTCTCTTTTGGTCGCGGTCTCTGGCTGTCACTTCCCAGGTTGAGAGATTGATCTCACGGTCCCAGAGGTTTGGTTTTTAAGGTTTGAAAGATTCCTGACCTTCCTATGTGTCAGGATAGGAAGGTGGGGGGTAGCTTTTTCTTCTTCTATGCTATTATATGCACCGTTTCAGTGGCGTAACACCCGCTCCCACTCGAGTCTCTCATCAATACACAGTCACACTCTAGGTTCGTCTGCTACAGTCTTATCGTCGGCAATCCACGGGGAACTATCGATCCTGGGTCGCCGAGAGACCACACACAAAAGGAGACCCTGCACTGCTGCTGAGTTCACTTCGATAGTGTTCAGTTCTGTTCTGGTTCAATATAATTATACGCAGGACACCACCTACTACTACCCCAACTGACGACAATAATCACATAGTCGCGAGTGAAAGAGGGTGGGGGTGGGAGTGCGGGGTGTATAGTGTTGTGTCACAGTTGTGAGAATCTTTCAGTTTTCTTTCCTTTTGGTGTGGTGATATTCGACAGCATCGTCCAAGTTTTAGTTTTCATACAGACCATTTTAGTCCATTAATGATGCTTTTTTTTTTTCAAAGAAGTACGTCAGTTATACAATACAATTATGGGGACAACTCGTGTGAAAAATGTACCATACATCAGATCAGGGAATAATAATAATAATAATAATAATAATAATAATAACAACAATAATGGTATTTATATAGCGCTGAATCTTGTGCAGAGACAAATCAAAGCGCTTGGGAGAGAGGAACAGAAACATCAAATCAACACGAGAAGAAGACATTCTATTTGTTGCTGTTGGTGCATAAAAGTGGACAATATTCATCAATACCATACTTGGCTTTTTGGTTTTGCTAGTCTTGTTGCTGCGGTTTTGTTGCTTTTCTTCTTCTTCTTCTTCTTCTTCTTCTTCTTCTTCTTCTTCTTCTTCTTCTTCTTCTTCTTTTTTAATCAAGTGTAAAAAATTTCGCCGGGTGCAGCAAAACGAATGGGGGTGTGGGGAGCAGGAGGGGGTGCGGGGGGCGGGGCGGGTGGAGGGGGGGGCGTAGGTGGGGGGCAGGGGGGGGGGGGGGAAGAGGAATGTGATTTTTGTCGTTCGTAACACCCGCCGCACTGTGTCTGACTTTGTCGCTTCAATCATTCATACACATACAGCACAGTCAAATATCATCGACCAAATTTGAGTGACAGTGTAGTGGACTCGCGAAGAGAGACAGACAGAGAGAGAGAGAGAGAGAGAGAGAGAGGGAAGAGAGAGAGAGAGAGCAATTTTGTGAAAATATAGCAGCGGGTGTTCCATGTGCTTGCGAAAGGAGAAAGCAACGTTGTCATCGTCATCAACAGGTGTGCACGTGCGTCCTGTTGTAGCTGCTGTCTGTGATTGCTATCCTCCATTTTCTTCGTGGATGTGAAGTGACGGCAGGAACAAAAACAACAAACACGTGAGTTGGAGGGGCACGTGTGTGTGTGTGTGTGTGTGTGTGTGTGTGTGTGTGTGTGTGTGTGTGTGTGTGTAAGCGAGCGCGCATATGTCTCTGCACCTATATGTCAGCGAAGTTTATACATTAGCTGGCTCCAGTCATTGCACTGTGGCCGCGGCAAGCTAAAGTCACGCAAAGCTAGTGCTTCACGTTAAATTGTAGATTAATGTCAGGCAAACTGGTTGTAGGTAAGACCAGCCCTTCATGTCCTGGTGTTGAAGGTTCGTGTCTTGATGTGGTCAAGGTTTCGTTGTGCAAGGTGGGGGGTGGACTCCAATCATAAACCGTTCCGGGATTTAGCCTACTTTTCATCTTTATTTTAACCATGGTTCGACATCTATCTTCTTGAAACTCTCTCTCTCTCTCTCTCTCTCTCTCTCTCTCTCTCTCTCTCTCTCTCTCTCTCTCTCTCTCTCTCTCTCTCTTACACATGCATGCTATATGCATACAAACACAAACACGCACGCATTCATGCAAACACACACATGCACACTGGCACATACACACAAACACATGTGCGCGCACACACACACATACACACGCGCGCGTGCAAACATACAAACACACACACACACACACACACACGCTCGCACACACACACATACACACACACACACACACACACACACACACACACTCACTCTCACACACACACACCACAACACACAACACACACAAAAAAACTCACACTCACACTCACACACACACCACAACACACAACACACACACACACAAACTCACACACACACACACACACACACACACACACACACACACACACACACACACACACACACTTACTCACTCACTCACACATACATAAACGCGCTTGACCGCACGCTTCACGTTGTATGTCTGCACACACATGACAAGTGAGTGTGGGAAATAATGATTCATTTTGTTTATTTACTTATCTGCTTATTATACAACTGGTTATTTATATACTCTTTTTTTCTTTTTTCTTTTTCTTTTTTTTTTGTAATGATGAGGCTAAAGGCTGTCTTGTTGTGTGGTTAGTTTTTCCCCCCTTTTTCGTTCAGAACAACAGACAAAATACCACATATTCGATACAATACTCTGACATTTTGCTAATAACACAATGGCATCATTTGTCTGACATCATAAAGGTCTGGCAATGGCAATATTAGAGATATTAGAGAGAGAGGGGGGGCGGGGGAACGGGGCGGGGCGGGGGAAGTAGACGAGAGAGAGGGAGAGAGAGAGAGAGAGAGAGAGAGAGCAGGACAGAAAGAGAAACGGAGAAATGCTCTTTTCATATCGTGCTTTTATTGTTAACAAAGAACTGTACATATTGCACACAGACACACACACGCGCACACACACACACACACACACACACACAGAGAGAGAGAGAGAGAGAGAGAGAGAGAGAGAGAGAGAGCCCTGCAGTGTTTCCTAACATACAGGAGAAAGAAAATCGTGACCAAATGATGATCACACCAAGTGAAAGCTGGCAGGAACATTATCGATTTCTTGAGAGAGCAGTTCCACGTGGGTTATGGTACCATACATATATATATATATATATATATATATATATATATATATGTGTGTGTGTGTGTGTGTGTGTGTGTGTGTGTGTGTGTGTGTGTGTGTGTGTGTGTGCGTTAGCTTTCATCTAAAAGGTTGTGTCTGCCATTTGAAGTGTTGCTCGGCTTTCGTTCAATTTAAAAAGTGACTTTGCGATCATGTCAAATGAAAAAAGACTCGGGAAGGAGATGGGTCGCTGTGGAGGGGGTTGAGGGACAGAGAAGTGAATTCGTGTTATTGTGAAAACTGTTCATTCACAGCACTCAGTTTGCAGTGAATCCTTTCTGGTAAAGAGGACCGTTTTCTGTAACAGGTATGGTTTGAGTTTCGACTTAAATATGACGAATAATCTCGGTCGGATGTCATCGTGTAGGTGGGACTACCGTATGGAGTGACTACAGCGACCAGATGAGTTACCTTGATAAAGATCTAGTTTCACAGTTGGCAGCAGCCACCGTGGTGCAGTTGTTAACAATCAAGGTGTTAGTCCACCTTTCACCCCCCCCCCCCCACTCCCCACCCCCTTATAAATTTGTCATATGTATTTTTTGGTGCTTTAGAATATATAGATCACGAAAAATCATGGTAACATCAAAAATCTTGGGACTCACTGCCCCTTCTGGCTTAATTTTAACTCTCTCCATACGAACGGCGAAAGAGACGACGTTAACAGCGTTTCACCCCAATTACCATCATCAAAATATTGCAAGCGAAGGCTCTTATACTGAAGACGTGAATGTTGACAAAGAATACCACAATTCTGACGACGGAAGCTAAATGTTGGGTCTTTGAGACACCTACTGGACATCCGAGGGGTCTGTGTAGAGGAGAAGAGAGGACTGGCCGTACTGAGTGAGTTAAGAGGTACCCATCTCAGGTGCCACGGCTGCTTTTTTCGCAACGTGTGACAGACGGTGGGTACACACGTAGCTTCACTGCGGTCACTTTATTGCATATATTGTCGTTGTGATTATTGAATATTGTGCAGAAGGCATTACTGTCAGCAAAAACATAACGGAAATTCTCGTAGTTCAAATAACAAAGACACAGGTGACCACCAAACTTTTGGAAGGTTTTGGACCGACGAAAAGCAGCCACGGTACCTGAGATGGGTACCCTTCAAAATTAAGCCAGAAGGGACAGTGAGTCCCAAATTTTTTTTATGTTAATATGATTTTTCGTGATCTATACACTCTAAAGCACCAGCAAAAATACATATGACAAATTTATTAGGGGGAGGGGTGAAAGGTGGACCATTTCTCCTGACCGAGTATGTTGGAGTTCGTGGATTGGACCCGCCATGATCATAGGCCTGTTGTCGAGGTGGAAGAGGGGGTGCGGGTGGGGGTAGGGGGGACGGGGGCTGGTGATGCAGCTCTGAGAGGGCTGTTTAAAGTTTTTCGGTGTGTGTATCTCTCGGGCCTGGCTGGTGCCGGGATGGGTATAATTATAGCTGTGTTCAGATCAGTGAGTACTCTGTTCAGATCACTATGAACTGTGTCCATGTCACTGTGCACTATGTTCAGATCACCGTGTACTATGTTCAGATCACCGTGTACTATGTTCAGATCACCGTGTACTATGTTCAGATCACTATGAACTGTGTCCATGTCACTGTGTACTATGTCACTGTGTACAATGTCCATGTCACTGTGTACTATGTCACTGTGTACAATGTCCATGTCACTGTGTACTATGTCACTGTGTACAATGTCCATGTCACTGTGTACTATGTCACTGTGTACAATGTCCATGTCACTGTGTACTATGTGACTGTGTACAATGTCCATGTCAATGTGTACTATGTGACTGTGTACAATGTCCATGTCACTGTGTACTATGTTACTGTGTACAATGTCCATGTCACTGTGTACTATGTGACTGTGTACAATGTCCATGTCACTGTGTATATGTCACTGTGTACAATGTCCATGTCACTGTGTACTATGTCACTGTGTACAATGTCCATGTCACTGTGTACTATGTCACTGTGTACAATGTCCATGTCACTGTGTACTATGTCACTGTGTACAATGTCCATGTCACTGTGTACTATGTCACTGTGTACAATGTCCATGTCACTGTGTACTATGTCACTGTGTACAATGTCCATGTCACTGTGTACTATGTCGCTGTGTACAATGTCCATGTCAATGTGTACTATGTGACTGTGTACAATGTCCATGTCACTGTGTACTATGTTACTGTGTACAATGTCCATGTCACTGTGTACTATGTCATTGTGTACAATGTCCATGTCACTGTGTACTATGTCACTGTGTACAATGTCCATGTCACTGTGTACTATGTGACTGTGTACAATGTCCATGTCACTGTGTACAATGTCCATGTCACTGTGTACTATGTGACTGTGTACAATGTCCATGTCACTGTGTACTATGTTACTGTGTACAATGTCCATGTCACTGTGTACTATGTCACTGTGTACAATGTCCATGTCACTGTGTACTATGTCCATGTCACTGTGTACTGTGTTAAGATCACTATGTATTATGTTCAGATCACCGTGTATTATGTTCAGATCACCGTGTACTATGTACCATGTACTATGTTCAGATCACTATGTACTATGTTTAGATCACTGTGTACTATTCAGATCGCTGTGAGCTGTGTTCAGACCACAGTGAGACGGGCGCAATAGCCCAGTGGTTAAAGCGTTGGACTTTCAATCTGAGGGTCCCGGGTTCGAATCACGGTGACAGCGCCTGGTGGGTAAAAAGTGGATAGTTTTACGATTTCCTAGGTCAACATATGTGCAGACCTGCTTGTGCCTGAACCCCCTTCGTCTCTATACGCAAGCAGAAGATCAAATACGCACGTTAAAGATCCTGTAATCCATGTCAGCGTTCGGTGGGTTATGGAAACAAGAACATACCCAGCATGTATACCCCCGAAAGCGGAGTATGGCTGCCTACATGACGGGGTAAGAACGGTCACATACGTGAAGGCCCTCTCGTGTACATACGAGTGAACGTGGGAGTAGCAGCCCACGAACGCAGAAGAAGAAGAAGACCACAGTGTATTGTAAAATGAACAAATATAGGAACAATCCTCTCTCTCTCTCTCTCTCTCTCTCTCTCTCTCTCTCTCTCTCTCTCTCTCTCTCTCTCTCTCTCTCTCTCTCTCTCTCTCTCTCTCTCTCTCTCGTCTGTCTATCTTTGTCTATCTGTCTCTTTCCACCTAGCTATGAAACTACCTCCTTTTCTTCTTCTCGTATTTCCGTGATTTTTCTCTTGCTTGTTCACTTTCCCCTCTTTTTTTTCGTTTTTTCGTTTTGCTGTTGTTTATTTATTAATTGTTTCCGAGGGCTGGATGAAAAAGAAAAAAAAAAGCATGTATGCTTAATCTATTACCCTCAGAAAATAAAAATCATTCATTCATTCATTCAGATTACTATGGTGTCTTCAGATCACTGGCTGTGAGGTGGAGGAAGCAGAGAGAGGCCAGCCACACAAGGAAGAGCAGTGGCGGGTGGACAGACAGACCGACGGACGGACAGACTGACGGACTGACAGGACAGGACAGGGCGGGACAGGACAGGACAGGACAGGGCGGGACAGGATGGGGTGTGGCAGCAGCCAGGCGGTCCAGCCCCCCCTCAGGCAGAACTACTACGCCACCTCCACGTGCAGCGACCACAGCGGGCCCCCTACCTCCTGCAGCTCCCTGGAGCACGTGCCCGAGGCGGATAGCGAGGGTCAGTTACTGGTCCATGTGGTGTGGTGTTGGTTTCCTTCTCTCTCTGTCGATGCTACTGTGGTCTTGTTTGTTTGTTTGTCTCTTCCTCACCCACCACCACCCCCTCCTCGGAAGCCCCCAGCCCTTACCCCTCTGTCTCTCCCCTCCCCCCCCCCATTCACCCCTTACCCCCCTCCCCGCACACATTCTGTTGTGTATTCCCTTGTGACCTCGGTACACTTGGTAATAAAGACATATTCTATTCTGTTGTTTTTGTTTTTTTCCCTCTCCTGCCTGTTGAAGTCTCCAAAAAGTGTGTCTGTGTGCTTGTGGTTGTGTGTTTACTCTGTGTGTGTGTGTCTGTGTGTTTATGGTTGGGTGTTTACTCTGTGTGTGTGTGTGTGTGTGTTTAAGGTTGTGTGTTTACTCTGTGTGTGTGTGTCTGTGTGTTTAAGGTTGGGTGTTTACTCTGTGTGTGTGTGTCTGTGTGTTTATGGTTGGGTGTTTACTCTGTGTGTGTGTGTGTGTGTCTGTGTGTGTCTGTGTGTTTATGGTTGGGTGTTTACTGTGTGTGTGTGTGTGTGTGTGTGTGTGTGTGTGTGTGTGTGCTTGTGGGTGGGTGTCTACTCTGTGTCTGTCTTGCCACCCCAACCCCCACCCTACACACACACATTTTGTTGTGTTTTATCTCTCCAGTCTGTTGAAGTCTCCGTACAGTGTTCTCTGTGTGTGTGTGTGTGTGTGTGTGTGTGTGTGTGTGTGTGTGTGCTGCGAATTTTGTGGGTGGTGACTTTTGGTGTGATGGTTCAATGGTTTGGTGTGTATAGATATATGAGGGTTGTTTTTTGTTTTTGTTTTTTTTTTCCCTCGTGTATTGACGTCTTCACGTGCTGCTATATCATATGGGGAGTTGGCGCCATATAAATAATTATGAGGAACTAGTCCAAGCAGTAGTAGTAGTAGTAGTAGTAGCAGTAGTAGATACAGGGTTCACAAAAAGTAAAAGACTACTTGCCAACCAACTTCAACACCTTTCTTCTTGGGGGCCAGAGAGTAATGAAATGTGAAAATGTGAATCTCCGGTGTAAAGTTGCAAAATAACTCCCCGCCTACGGATAAGAAACGGCAAGTGCTCACCGTGCGAGGTGGAGGGGAGTGACTCTAACCTTAGTTTCACACTCACCGTGCGAGGTGGAGGGGAGTGACTCTAACCTTACGTCCACACTCACCGTGCGAGGTGGAGGGGAGTGACTCTAACCTTATGTCCACACTCACCGTGTGAGGTGGAGGGGAGTGACTCTAACCTTACTTCCACACAAGTCCCCATCCACTTCTCTAATACTGTAGTGATGGCCTAGAGGTAACGCGTCCGCCTAGGAAGCGAGAGAATCTGAGCGCGCTGGTTCGAATCACGGTTCAGCCGCCGATATTTTCTCCCCCTCCACTAGACCTTGAGTGGTGGTCTGGACGCTAGTCATTCGGATGAAACGATAAACCGAGGTCCCGTGTGCAGCATGCACTTAGCGCACGTAAAAGAACCCACGGCAACAAAAGGGTTGTTCCTGGCAAAATTCTGTAGAAAAATCCACATCGATAGGAAAAACAAATAAAACTGCATGCAGGAAAAAATACAAAAAAAGGGTGGCGTTGTAGTGTAGCGACGCGCTCTCCCTGGGGAGAGCAGCCCGAATTTCACACAGAGAAATCTGTTGTGATAAAAAGAAATACAAATACTAGGCTCACGGTAGGGGCTGGGGAGTGAATCTGGATTTGTGCCCGTATGCACACCCCCTCCCCCGATATTAAGCTCAAAGAAGGGAGGGAGGGGGGTGGGGTAAGTTTGGCCTTATGCCCATGTGCACCCCCTCATTACTAAGCTCACTAAAGAGTAGAGCAATATTTGGTCGTATGCCCATTTACCCACCACCCCTCGCCCGCAATATCAGGGGCGCACAGGAGTATTTCTGGCCACTTATGCCAATATACACCCCATGTCATTACCATGAGGGGAGTAGATCTGGCCCTATACCCAGGTACATGCCCCGCCCCCTCTCCCAATATTAAGCTCAGAAAAGACGAGGGAAGCAATTCTAGTCTCCTGCCCGTATAACAACCCTAGCTCCATACTACGTTCATAGAAGAGGAGGGGTGTTGTACTCGAATCAACCCCCCACCCCAAACTCCAATCCCCCAAGTTTTTAAACTGGCAGTAAGGATGTATCTGGCCTTATGTCCGTGTACCTCCCCACCACCACCCTCCACCCCCACCCCCTTTATTAAACTCACATGAAAGGAAGTAATTCTGGCCTTTTATCCGTATTCAGCCCTTCCCCCACAAATAAGTTCAGGAGAGAGAGAGAGAGAGAGAGAGAGAGAGAGAGAGAGACAGAAAGAGACACAGAGAGAGGGTCTGGGGCGGGGGTTGGGGTTGGTGGGGGTTCAAGGAAGGGTAAAGAGAGAGAGGAAAGACAACTAACCCCCCTCCCCCCCCCCCCCCCCCCCCCAAAAAAAAAAAAAAAAAACCCAAAAAACACCTGGAGCCCCATTCTTTGCTTCCTTGCAGGCAGGGCAGCAGCGGCGGTGACGAAGGTGCTGCCGGGAGCTGCCTCCACCAGGGACCGCCACCTGCCCCTGACCCCCCGCCCTCGTCACAAGCCTCAGGCCGAGTTCTGGGCGCACCCTCCGCCCCATCCTCCTCTTTCTCCTCCTCGTGGACCCTCCTCCGCTCCCTCGGGGAGGAAGGCGGGGGTCGGCAAGGGGTCACCCCGGACCGCCGCCAACACCCCTGGGCCTGGACGACACGCCCTCCTGAAGCTGGGGAAACGGCCCGCGAGGACGGACCACCACGTGAAGGATGACCGGCAGGTGCTCTTCATGGGGGCGGATCCCACGTGAGGGATGGACGGGGGAAGGGGGTGTGGGGTTGGGGGTGGGAGCGCGCGCTTGGGGTTCACGTCACGTCATGTGTGGCACAGTACTGTGCACGTTGAGAGTGTTTGTTTGTTTGTTTTTTTGTTGTTGTTGTTTTTGTTGTTGTTGTTGTTGTTTTTGTTAGGGATCAGAGATACTGATGAAGGTGATGATGATGATAATTACACACACACACACACACACACACACACACACACACACACACACATACGTACAAACATACACGTACACACACAATCCATGCACGTACACACACTACATACATACGTACATACATACATACATGCATACATACATGCATAAATTCATGCATACATACATCTTCTTGGTAGTCCGTCGGTAGCCGACGATGACAAGGTCTGTGCACTCAGCGATGACAGCGCATGTGACTCCGCAGCCCAAAGCTGGAAGCACACAGGTGCCTACAGGTGTCGCAGCGATGGCCTGGCAACAAAAGGGTTGTTCTGGCAAAATTCTGTAGAAAAATCCGCTTCGATAGGAAAAACAAATAAAATTGCACACAGGGGGGAAAAAAAGAAAAAAAAAAAGGGTGGCGCTGTAGTGTAGCGACGCGCTCTCCCTGGGAAGAGCAGGCCGAATTTCACAAAGAGAAATGTTGTGATAAAAAGAGAAATACAAATACAAAATATGTCTCTGACGCAGAGACCTTGATGACAGAGCCCAAGCAGGCGTTTCCCGATTTCGTTCACCCTCCCAGTGACCCAAACAGCGAGGTCCTGGTGTTGTGATCGGCACCTTCTCGGGCGTTCAAGTCACCAGGGATGAACAGTGGCTCTCTAAGGTCATAGTGGAATTCATCCTCAGCTTCAGCTGAGGGGAGTTATTGTTGGCACTAAAGTACTGACTTGTTCCACTGACGAGAGGAGCTGGGGAGACGAGACCAGCTCGGTTCCTTCTGTTGCAGGGATGACTGAGTTTTCAGCAGTCCTGTTTCTGACCGTCATTCCTACTCCCGAGTTCCTTGCTGACATCTGCTGATTTCCCTTTGTCGGTGTGACAAAGGTCTTTGAATCTTTTGTTCAGTTCCAAGCGTATTGGTGTGACAAAGGTCTTTGAATCTTTTGTTCAGTTCCAAGCGTATTGGTGTGACAAAGGTCTTTGAATCTTTTGTTCAGTTCCAAGCGTATTGGTGTGACAAAGGTCTTTGAATCTTTTGTTCAGTTCCAAGCGTATTCAAAACACGATCATTCTTGTGATGATGGGATTTGATATATATATATATATATATATATATATATTAGTTAAATGACTGATTATAAGATACAACTATCTATGCCAGTGGTTAAGTCGACTGATAAGCGTGCGAAGTGGTGACAGCTAATATTGTTGTGGACATTTTTTTCCCTGCACATAACAGGAACAGTTCAATTAATTAATGAACAGTAACTTACAGTTTATGTTTTTTCAGATGTCGTTTGATAGTTTGATAGATCTCGGACGACGAACAGGCCCTTGACGGGGCCTCAACCGTCTAATAGTCAAGTTTCGAAAAGCAATGCTGCAGTTCAAGTCACTGGCAATGCTGTTATAAAAACAAAATGGCCAATGTGGTGTTATTTTGGGACGACACAAAATGTTTTCATGTTGAAAGGCTTTTCCTTTTGAGTTTGGCAAAAGCTTTTAAAAAACAACCAAACCCCAACCTTTTTGTGCGTGAAAGACTGAAGCAATGCTCAATTAATCTATTTTGTTTTTATTTTGTTGTTGTTGTTGCTGTTGTTGTTTAAATCGTACTGTCATGTCAAAGTTTGTTAAACTGTTGAACGTATCACACAACACAGAAACTCATGCTCCCACGTGAACTGCTTGAAAGACAAACCCGGAGAAAACATTTTTCACGCAGATTTCAGATGCTGGGCTGATCCAATATACATTAATGTATATTGTCATATGATATAATTAAATAATAATATACGTAGTATGTATATATATGTGTGTGTGTGTGTGTGTGTGTGTGTGTGTGTACATATATATGCACGATATGCGTTTTAAAATACTGAGATGCTTTTATTATTAACTGTGTTCGATCTTATACATGTTAAGAACGGGCGCAATAGCCGAATGGTTAAAGCGTTGGACTTTCAATCTGAGGGTCCCGGGTTCGAATATCGGTGACGGCGGCTGGTGGGTAAAGAGTGGAGATTTTTTCGATTTCCCAGGTCAAAACATGTGCAGATCGGCTTAGTGCCTGAACCCCCTTCGTGTGTATACGCAACACTGAGCTGACGCAAGCAGAAGATACGCACGTTAAAGATCCGGTAATCCATGTCAGCGTTCGGTGGGTTATGGAAACAAGAACGTACCCAGCATGTACGTCCCCGAAAGGAGCGGAGTATGGATGCCTACAGGACGGGGTAAAAACGGTTATACACGTAAACGCCCGCTCGTGTACATACGAGTGAACGCGGGAGTTGCAGCCCACGAACGCGGAAGAAGAAGACGAACGCGGAAGAAGAAGAAGAATACATGTTAACATCTCATTCCATAAGGAACCCCCTGAGAGAGACTGGACTTAAATAGATCAGTTCTAGGGAGAGAGAGAGAGAGTGTGAGTGTGTGTGTGTGTGTGTGTGTGTGTGTTATTCCCGCGGACACTGCTATGTGTTTTTTGGCAGACAATAATTTTCGCGTAAGCAGAAATTTCCATGCCTCTATTGTACTTGATACGTGTGCCTCCAAAAGACTGAAAGGCAGCACACATTCGCATTTCCCGTGAAAAGAAGGGAAAACAAGCAGAGCGATCCCCTGGGCCTTGACCCTCAATGTCATTATCATTGACTGTTTCAGTTGTCAGAAAGCTGCATAACCTGTGGTTGACATGCCACTCTGTCTGATAAATACTCATTTCCTCTCTGAATTTCCACGTTTAAGAGACAGTTGGTGTCTACAGCTTTGTGGTCATTGTTATGTGCCTTTTGATTAGAAGAGGGATAATTCAGAACTGAATGGTTAAAGATTCAAACCCCGATGACAAAGGAAATGTTTTTGATAAAATTAAGGGGAACTTCCCCCCCTTACTCGCAATATTGAGAGAAAAAATGGAATGACCACGATTAAATCCCATGATTTATCTCAAACGGAGGGAAATCATGGGACTGCGAGAAATCGTGGGTTTACAACCCTTTTTGTTGCTGCTGGTTCTTTTACGTGCACCAAGTGAATGTTGGTTTCTCGTTTCATCCGTAAGATAAACGCTTTGATCATTACAGTCCAGATCGTGTGGAGACTCTTTGTAGCAAAATGGATTCTTTTAAGTCTTTCATAACAATCATCACAATGTAGTTCAGTAGCATTTTATGTTTTTGTTTTTTGTTGGTTTGTTTACTTTGTGTGCTTAAGCTTTAATGTGCATATGTGTGTGTATGCATGTGCTGGAGGTCAAGTGTGCACGCACGTGTGCGCGCGCATGTGCATGCGGTCTTCTCTGTGACTCGGTCTGCACGCGTGTGTGTGTGTGTGTGTGTTGTGGTCTCCTCACTAAATATGAATGTGTTGAAGCTGTTGCACTACTTTTACTGACAAGAGACCACTTGGGCGAATGTTGGTAGTGTAAGATCTTTACACTGAATGTAAAATAAGTCTTTCTGTGCCTCAAGTCATATTCTAAACTAAAATGTTTCAGATGAGTTAGATCCATTAAAAATATATATATATAATAAATTCCCATAGTACATTCATACTGATGTCCTGGGAAGAATTTTGCTGCACCTGTCAGATATATGCATCAATGTAACTTCCAAACTAAGCAGTTCCTGCTTGAAATAAACAATAAAAAGAAAAGCTATTTATCAGTGTCAGTAAGTCAGATAAAAGCGCTAAGGTTTGTGAACAATAAATTATAATTCAACAGTAACCTGACTGACATATTTTTGGCTTCATGTAATTTTTTGTATGCTTCCTGAAGTGCATCATCCTTATAAACAGAATGCATGGAATGAACTGATTTTATCATATTTTTAAGCCCAACTTGGTGTTGACAAAATATTTCCAGAGAAAATGAATACTTTCAAATTTACCATGGACACACAAACGCACAGAAAACTGAAACATCAACAGAAAACTGTACATCAACTCATGTGTATGTGTAGTGCAAGTGAGCCAAAAAGCAAACACCAAAAATGTTAATTTCATTGTGTTGAAAACTGTGTCTACATGCTTTTTATTAAAAACATGGAAATGCAATGTTTTAGTATTTTGCAGTGTGTGTGTGTGTGTGTGTGTGTGTGTTCCATCCATACGTTCTGCAATCAACTCTACCATAGATACTCATTCTGCTGCAACCTGCAGAAAAAGATAACAGGTTATACAACCATTCATAATGACACTACGTAACAGATGATTAGAACAACCACAGAAATAAGACGAAACAAGTGGTTTCCATGTCAAAAACCTTTTATTCAAACCACATGCACTCATCATTAGCACTGTTCTCATCCTCAATCAGGAAGTTCTACATCAACATTTTCACTCAGGCAAAGAGCATACCATACACACACAACCACAAGCATACCACACACAACCATAAGCATACCATACACACACAACCATAAACATACCATACACACACAACCAACCATAAGCATACCATACACACACAACCATAAACATACCATACACACACAACCAACCATAAGCATACCATACACACACAACTATAAGTTAAAAGCTTCTCCCTGCTTTGTCTTTGAGTCCTATCTTTAAAAATTTATCATTTTCCTGTGAAGAGTAACTCAATACATTCACTGATGTAATGGACATGTGAAAATAAGTGTTGAATACTTCACCAATCATTTAATTCCTTAAGGACAGGTATACATCTTGTGTGGGAAGGAGACACAATCTATGGCAAATAAAGAAATTAAAAAAACTTTCTGAGACGTCACATGGTTCTCCAGCTGAATCATAATCACTGCATCCCACTATGAAGCAAGTGTTCCCAGGTTCAAATACAGGTTCTGGACCCGAATTACAGAATATTTTCGACCCACCCTTCTGAGTGGAGCAAGGAAAATCAGTGCAGTGCCTTTTTCATGGACATAATACCATGTAGAAACAGGGCCTTGAACTCTGATCACTGGTGAACTATGGATGAGAAGTACTATGCCTGAACAGTTCTGCCATGGTACCCCCCATTTAACATTACACCATACGGCATACCTAGCCATCAGCAGCCACCTGGTCAGAAACGAAGGTCATGCGATTAAGAATCCGTCTTACACACTGGTCACACAGCCACAGCCATGTGACATCACTGCACAGCACTTTTCCAAAAAGGACTCCACTATGCAGCACACATCAGCATCTTTCTCCCAAGAGTTTTCATCACAATTCTTCAGACACAGCTGTCCTACACTGGACACACCAATGACATGTCTCACCCTTGTCCTGCTTTCATTGCATGCATGTCAACCACAGAGAACACACCGATTAACACAGCGATCTGTCCACGTGTCACCGTGACTTTTACACAGAGGGCAGAACACAATCTCTCTCTCTTGTCCATAACCTTCACTGCACTCAACAGTCAGAGCTCCCTGTCTGGTAAACAAGAACATAGGAGAACTATCAACCAACAGCCATTTCTCTCCTGTAGCCATTCCTCTTTCTGTCATGCAGTACCATCAACCAACGAACATGTCATAATATATTAATTACATATATATACTTAACCTTTTTAAACATAATAAACATGTATGTGCATTTTTAGCATGAGAATCATTGCACTCGTAAGACCAGAAACTACAGCTTTTTGTGTACACACATACACAACTACTTTCATACTTTTCTTTTCACTCTCCTTGCAAACTTTTCCCTGAATAAAAGAAATGAACCCCTGAAAAAAAAACAAAAAAAAACATACCAACAAACAGAAAAATACACACGACTCATTACAATAAGAGGCAATGCTGTTGATTCCATGTTGCGTAAAGTTGTCCTGCAGAACTTCTAAAAGTGTTACAATGCCTTTGTCATATCAGTGGCATTCCCTGCTTCACTCATCAAAAATGACCAGGGAAAATCTTCTGGGACGCCCCCGTTATGCAGCACTTTGTGAAAGTAAGACTGCTAACGTTACAAACGGCATGGGCTTTGAATGATCATCCCCAAAGGTTCAGATTTGCCAAATCACATCAGGTTGCTTATTGCCCTGCCACCCACAAAGATTTGTCAATGGGTATGCTGAATCAGTACAGGCACTGCTGAACACTGACAAAGTGACACAGCAGCAGCGCAGGGTTCCCTCCGGAATGTGTCCTGATGGTGACACAATTGTCAGTTCCCTGTGGACTACCAGCACTGGGCGCTACAGCAGGATGAGCCCGGGTGTGACTGGGGTAAAGGGATCCAGGGTAAAATCAAACCACGATGCTTACTGCCAAAGCCATCTGGTGTTCTGGCTGATGTATATAAAATGAAATCATGCTGCTTACACCAGTTGCAGCCCAGGCAACTGTGAAGGGAGTGGGCTGACAGAATTCGGTCAACACCTCTGAAATGGTGCCTCAGCCACAACTTGGATCAGGACCCTCGATTAAATTTTTGTTTAAACGCAATAACTGATGGGACAGGGGGAAAGAAATGAACACGGCATATCAGAAGCCATATGAGTATAAATACCAATTTCAAACAGCAGCCACACAGTTCAAAGTACTCCTGATTCCCCTCACGTTTCTCATAAAAAATGCGCTCAACATAGTCACCTGCCCATCCATCCCACCCGCCCTCAGTACTGCAACAACTCTTCAGACCTGTCTCTTGGAAAAAAAAACCCAAAAAACCAGTCCCCCTGAGACCATCCACCCTAGATTCCACAGCTGCAGAGGACAAGGGGGCTCCCATCAGAGTCACCAGCAGCCACAGACTGCAGGGCAGCATCAATCATCCATGTCCACGTCTTCTATGGCCATCATGCTGGAGGTGTGGGCACTAGGCGGTGCCAGGCTAGAGTCATCGTTGTCCAGGAGACTGGCCGACATGGATGGACGGGCGGAAGACAGGCGGGAGGAGAGACGGGCAGAGGTGATGAACGGTTCGCTGTCCACATCACCCACTGACAACACACATAACATCCACATCACCCACTGACAACACACACAACATCAAAATCACATCACCCACTGACAACACACATAACATCCACATCACCCACTGACAACACACATAACATCCACATCACCCACTGACAACACCATCCACATCACCCACTGACAACACACACATCCACATCACCCACTGACAACACCATCCACATCACCCACTGACAACACCATCCACATCACCCACTGACAACACACACATCCACATCACCCACTGACATCACCATCCACATCACCCACTGACAACACCATCCACATCACCCACTGACAACACACACAACATCCACATCACATCACCCACTGACAAAACATCCACATCACCCACTGACATCACCATCCACATCACCCACTGACAACACCATCCACATCACCCACTGACAACACACACAACATCCACATCACATCACCCACTGACAAAACATCCACATCACCTACTGACAACACACACAACATCCACATCACATCACCCACTGACAAAACATCCACATCACCTACTGACAACATACACAACATTCACATCACATCACCCACCGACAACACACACAACATCCACTGCCAACACACAGAACACATCATGCATCTTACACACCAGCCAACCACAAAGGGACTATTTCAGGGCTGAATACCCGTCAGTTTTTAAAACCAGCTGAAGAGAACACAAACCAATGTTGAAAGTCTGATAATAAAATGATGTTAAAAAAAAGAGGAAGAAAAAAATGAAAGAAAAAAACCCACTAAACCCCAAACGTCTGATGTGGTGTGTGAATCAGCCAGTGTGGTGTGAGCACAGTGTGGGGGTGTGGTGTGAGCACTGTGGGTGTGAGCACAGTGTGTGGTGTGAGAAGTGGGTGTGGTGTGAGAAGTGGGTGTGGTGTGAGCACTGTGTGGCTGTCGTGTGAACAGTGGGGGTGGGGTGTGTGTGTGTGTGTGTGTGTGTGTGTGTGTGTGTGTGTTGGTGTGAGCATTGTGTGAGCAGTGGGGGGTGTTGGTGTGAGCATTGTGTGAGCACTGTGTGGGTGTGGTGTGAGCATTGTGTGAGCAGTGGGGGGTGTTGGTGTGAGCACTGTGTGGCTCTCGTGTGAACAGTGGGGGTGGTGTGTGTGTGTGTGTGTGTGTGTTGGTGTGAGCATTGTGTGAGCAGTGGGGGGTGTTGGTGTGAGCATTGTGTGAGCACTGTGTGGGTGTGGTGTGAGCAGTGGGGTGGGTGGGAGGGTGTTATAGTGAGCACTGTGTGAGCACTGTGTGAGCAGTGAGGGAATGGGGGGGGGGGTGTTATAGTGAGCATTGTGTGAGCACTGTGTGGGTGCGGTGTGAGCAGTGAGGGAATGGGGGGGTGTTATAGTGAGCATTGTGTGAGTGCGGTGTGAGCAGTAAGGGAATGGGGGGGTGTTATAGTGAGCATTGTGTGAGCACTGTGTGGGTGCGGTGTGAGCAGTGAGGGAATGGGGGGGTGTTATAGTGAGCATTGTGTGAGCACTGTGTGGGTGCGGTGTGAGCAGTGAGGGAATGCGGGGATGTTATAGTGAGCATTGTGTGAGCACTGTGTGGGTGCGATGTGAGCACTGACCGACAGGGGAAACCTCGTTCATCAGGGCCTCCATCACATTGCTCAGCATGGTGGTGGAGAAGGCATCGTCACGACGCAGACCCAGCGCCTGTCAACAACATACAGCATCCCTCATCAACACACTAACGTGAACAAACAGTATCCAGCATCCATTGTCAAACACCTCACCGATGTAAACACTAACAGTATCCCTCATCAACAAACTGACGTAAACACGAACAGTATCCCTCATCAACACACTGACGTAAACACGAACAGTATCCCTCATCAACACACTGACGTGAACACGAACAGTATCCAGCATCCATTGTCAAAACACCTCACCGATGTAAACACTAACAGTATCCATCATCAACAAACTGACGTAAACACGAACAGTATCCCTCATTAACACACTGACGTGAACAAACAGTATCCAGCATCCATTGTCAAAACACCTCACCGATGTAAACACTAACAGTATCCCTCATCAACAAACTGACGTAAACACGAACAGTATCCCTCATCAACACACTGACGTGAACAAACAGTATCCAGCATCCATTGTCAAAACACCTCACCGATGTAAACACTAACAGTATCCCTCATCAACAAACTGACGTAAACACGAACAGTATCCCTCATCAACACACTGACGTGAACAAACAGTATCCAGCATCCATTGTCAAAACACCTCACCGATGTAAACACTAACAGTATCCCTCATCAACAAACTGACGTAAACACGAACAGTATCCCTCATCAACAAACTGACGAAAACATGAACAGTATCCCTCATCAACACACTAACGTGAACAAACAGTATCCAGCATCCATTGTCAAAACACCTCACCGATGTAAACACTAACAGTATCCCTCATCAACAAACTGACGTAAACACGAACAGTATCCCTCATCAACAAACTGACGTAAACACGAACAGTATCCCTCATCAACAAACTGACGTAAACACGAACAGTATCCCTCACGAACACACCACACTGCCCCACCTCACTGCCATCTCGCTCTATCAAATCTACTTGCCATTCCTCGCTCTCAGCAAATAAATTAATCTCCTTCTAACTTCAGTGTTTCTGCAATGCAACTTCAGCGTTCGCTTGTGCATATGAATGAGCAGGTTTTTAGATGAACAAACTTTTTTTTTTCCTCTCCCACCACATAGGCAGCCAGACTCAATTTTCAGGGATGTGCATGCTAGTCATCTTCTATTTCCATTACCCACCCGACTGAATAATGTAATGTTGGGTTAAGGTCATCAATATATCAACTATAACAAGCGTGAAATACACAACCCATGGAAGACAAACACATGCCAAGCCAACGGAAAAAGTTAAAAAAGAAGATGGGACAGGATAACAGATGGTTTATTACATAGTCTGTAAGTTTACAAGACTCGGACCAATTGTTAACTTCTATTTGCAACAGACGGAGAATCATCAGCAAACCTCCAGAACCCACCATGTGAAAATTAATTAGCCTAAATACTGAAAGAGGATGTTTAAAAGGAGACAGAAGAAAGACAGCAGGAGCATTGTCCGTCACATCAAATTCTCCACAACAGCAAGACAACCCCTGTTGGTCAGTGTCCGCACTAGCAAGTGTCAGTAATCACGCCCTGTGTAATTCAACCCACCTTGTGAAAGAAGTCAACAGCCAGCGTGTTGTTGCCAGTGAGGGCGTGGATGTAGGCAATGGCTGAATAGGTGGAGGGGTTCTGGGGGCACAGCAGCTCCGCCTGACGGTGGTACTCCAAGGCTTCCTCGTACTTCCTGCAACCAGGACAACACACCAGTCCTGGTCAGCCCCTGACCTCTCTCACTGACCCCACACCCCACCGTGTGAGGTCATCTTCACAGCATGCTCACCATCGTCACATACACATCATGCTGTTCACCGCCCAGCTGACCACACAGGAGCCATTTCAGGGCTCAACACCAGCTGAAATGTGCTGCCAATGTCAACGTGATACCACCCTTGGCAGTAATCATAAGAACTGCGATCATAATACCTGTTGCATGGAGTAAATGTAGATGAAAAAATATTACATACGGGTTCATTACAACACAAGAATGCACCACAAGACTTTTCACCCAAAGGCAATTGTATGACAAGCTGGAGGACTGTTAACTGTCACAGCTGTCAGTCTGAGTGTGGCAACACCCTTAGCAGTGATGACATGTTCAGCTTTGGACAAATCAAATCATGTTGCTCACACCCAACTAACCACAGATAGGCCATTTCAGGGCTGAATGCTTGTCAGTTGTTAAGACCAGTAAGTAATGAAGGAAATATGCATTGCCGCAACAATGTATTTCCAGAAAAAAAAGGCAAAACGGGTGCTGGCCCCTGTCAAGATGAGGGAGCATAAACCATGGAACAGATGTGACTGACCTTCTCTGCTCCAATGTCAGCAGACATCACACTTTTCCACATTTGTGACAGAAGATGAACACTGTAAAAGTAATGGTGTACAGCATGACAACAGGACAGTGGCAAGGCACCGGAATGTTACTGTGTTGTCTGCTCCATTATCAAATCAAATCAAAGCAGACAATGTGAAAGAAGAAGGACACTGTAAAAGTAATGGTATACAGCATGACAGCAGGACAGTGGCGAGGCACCGCAATGTTACTGTGTTGTCTGCTCCATTATCAAATCAAATCAAAGCAAAGCAGACAAATGTGACAGAAGAGGGAAAAAAGTAATGGATTACAGCATTACAGCAGGACAGTGGCGAGGCACCGCAATGTTACTGTGTTGAAATGAAATGAAATTATGGTGCTCAGAGCCTTGCCGACCACTAAGGCCATCTCAAGGCTATCGGCAAGTTAATAACTACTACAAGAGTAAAAAACAAACAATTAAAACGAGTCACCACTTCAAACGTTCCAAATGTTACTGTGTTGTCTGCTCCATTATCAAATCAAATCAAATCAAAGCAGACAAATGTGACAGGACACTGTAAAAGTAATGGTTTACAGCATGACAGCAGGACAGTGGCGAGGCACCGCAATGTTACTGTGTTGCCTGCTACATTATCAAATCAAATCAAAGCAGACAAAAATCAAATTAAATCAAATTATAGAGCTTAGAGCCTCACAAACCACTAAGGCCATCTCAAGGCTGTTGCCACATTAGCTGTCAGCAGACTTCACACTGTACCCTGAATGTGACAGGAGGAGGACACTGATGGTGCAAAGCAGTACCTCAGGACAATGGCCAGGCACTGCCAGGTGTCTGTGACATTGTCTGCTCCATTATCAAATCAAATTTTGGTAGAACACCGATCGAGGACACTGCCGGAACACTGACGTATCATCGGGTATGTACATCAACATCTATAAAAAAAAATTATAAAAAAAAAAGAATGAAAAAAAAGACAATAAATAAGCAAGTTACACCATATGAAGCTCTAATTCAATGTTCAATGTCTATGTAAACATTTCTTTTATGTGCCTGCAGTGTGTTGTAAATGGTTTATGTATATTAGCACACATGCCAGTATTACAGTTATGTACGAACTACTGTGTTTGTGTGTACGACTGTGATGTGTGAGTATGTGTGTGTGTGTGTGTGTGTGTGTGTGTGTGTGTGTGTGTTAGGTAAGAGAGAAGAGGGGTGATTATATACCTGTCAACAACAATTTTGAGAAGTCCTGTTCTCTTTTCAGAAATCATTTTTGATGTTTTGCACTGTATGCTTTCAGATGGCAACTTGGTGACAGCGGGGAAGTCCTCCTCCTTCAAGATATGGGAGCAGCACCTTCCCTACATTGTGGGGGGAAAACCCTTGACAGATCTGTGCTGGCAGTGCAAACAGAACAATGAAAGAATCCGACATCACCATCGGTCGTAAGTGGAGACGAAGCCTGCACGACGTCAGGGTAAAGCGCGGCGCAGACGCAGCATCGCATCACCACCTGGTTGTGGCAGCACTCAAAACCAAGCTGAAGGGCTACAACGACCAGGCTGCAAGACCATCGCACAAGTACAACATGCACAGCTTGAAGGAGAAACTCAAAGCAGAAGAGTTCAAGATTGAATTGAGGAACAAGTTCAGTGTGCTTTCCCAACTCCCAGAGGACTCAACAGAAGAACATTGGCACAGCCTTCGAGAGACCTGGACAACAACTTGCAAAACAGTCCTGGGCAAGAAAACGAGGAAGCTGCCACATTTACTGCAAACATCTGTCAGCTGGGCCTTCATCTGCCACATAGTTGGTCAGGAAAATTCATAACAGTTTTGATTTTGCTCAGCAGGTTCACCTCCACGGCAGCCCTCTACAGCCCACCCCACCTACGTTTTGGTGCCCACGAAGTGTGGCGTCTTTGGTGTGTGTTGTGAGGGGCTCCCACAGCAAATGAACTATCCCATAGACGAGGGAATGTCAAATAGCAAGGGACTGAACATGGTTATTTCTTTGTTGCACCATTTTTTTGAGAATTTTGGCCATGGGGAGTTGGAGGTGGGCCTGCATTGTGACAACTGCAGCTGTCAGAATTAAAAAAAAAAAAAATGTACAAACTGTGGTACCTGGCTTGGAGAGTGATGCAGGGTCTTCAAACCATCACCATTAACTTTATGCCATAGTCCAAACCAAATTTGCCCCAGACTGGTGTTCTGGTTTACTGAAGCGCCGTTTCAAAAGGTGTGAAGTCCACTGCCTGACTGACCTGTGCCATGTCATCAATACCAGCACCACCAAGGGCATCAATCATGCTCAGATAGTTGGGTCAGAGACTGGGGAAGAGAAAGTCCCGGTCTGTGACTGGCAAGACTTTTTCAGCCCTTACTTCAGGTCTGCGAAACAACATTACAGTATCATGTGATGGTACGTATCAACGCTGGGGCTTTCAGAGTAAGAATGGGGTAGTGACGGTGCTTTCTGTACATGGCAAACAGTCAAAAGTTCTTGATACTGAGACTTTATCTAACCACTGTGACTCATGTGCCAAGAATAGGAAGAAGAAGACAGATGTAGATTTTCAGACCTGGAGAGAAATTCTTGAGAGGAAAGGTGAGTGTGACAAAAACCACACAGGGTCTGCGGGGGCAATGGAACCGGCCGGGACAGAAACTATTTTCCGTCGTTCAAAGACATTATATGGCCTAAAGTATACAATATTTTTAGGTGATGGGGACAGCAAGTCATTTTCTACTCACAAAGGCAGACCCACCAGTGTATGATACCAACATAGAGAGATTCGAGTGCTGTGGGCATGTACACTGAAACTAAACACCCACAAAGTACGAGAGAGGCAAGGGCTTCAGCACTCACTTGTGACATGTGGTGTATCCAGTAAAGGAATCATGAGGAAAAAAAAAAAAGAAAAAAAATCATTAAATTGGGTCCTGTGCACAGCGTACTCAACTACAGGCCTACTCAGCGCGCGACTGGGGGCTTGGACTGGGGGCTGAACAGCCAGCGCAGTCAGCCGTGCGCTCGCGAGCGCTGGGAAATGATTCAATTTACCGCAAAACAAAGGAAAATGTAACGCAACGCGTCAGTCCGCATAAAACCACTTGATTATCATTTTTTTCACTATTATACCCTTCATAGTATTAATAAAAATTATCTTTCATTAATTAAATTACTTATATTAGTTGTATTTGACGAGTTAGCTCCATGTTTTGTTCGGTGTGTTGTGGTGAACCGTCTTTCCAAACAACTTCCTTTCATTTGAATGGCTCATGTTTACATCTTGTTTGATTGTGAAAATGGGCAAGAAATGTTGTGTATTCGGCTGCAAAACGAACTACGATCTTGCAAAAGGTTGTGACGAGAAGGAGAAAGTTTCTGTTTATCGATTTCCATCGAATGAAAGCGACAAAGACTCGTGGATTAAAAGAATTCCAAACGACAAGTTCGTACTGACGAAGAATACTGTGATCTGTGCACTTCACTGGCCCCCCGGCTTCGAAACTGTCTCAAAGAATGGAAAGTTGCGACCGAAATTTCCACCCTCTGTGTGGCCTAACGTTCCATCAAGTCAAGTGCCTACCCCACCACCCCCTCCTCGCTCAACAACACGTTCCTCAAGTTCCGTGAGGAACAGGGTAGAGGATCAGCAAGAGGCATTCAACTTGAAAGACAGTGTGACTTTCGAAGAATTGAAACAGAAGTTGTTGTCCGGCGAGCCGGATTTGCCTGCACCTGTGATTTCATACATGGACGAGACTGTGCTTCATATTCAAGCCAGGAAATTTGTGAATGGGATTCCTCTATTTGTAACAAGGTGAGAGAGTCTTCAGTTTTCAAGCCCCCAAATTTGAATTCACTCCCCACTGATAAAAAAAACCAAAAAAAAACCCAACAATAATAACTCACATAGATTAAATCCACTCTAAAAACTCACCTTTTTACCAAAGTATTCATGTAGCCTTCGGATAGTTGTCACATATTGCATGTGTGTGTGTGTCAGTGTGTGTGTGTGTGTGTGTGTGTGTGTGAATGTATGTGGTGTGTGCAAGGAGCTTAGGTGCATGTGTATTTGTGTGTGTGTGTGTATGTATGTGGTGTGTTTGTGTGTGTGTGAATGTATGTGGTGTGTGTATGTCACTCTGTGTGTGTGTGTGTGTGTGAATGTATGTGTGTGTGTGTGTGAATGTATGGTGTGTGTGTGTGTGTGTGTGTGTGTGTGTGTGTGTGTGAATGTGAGCGCCGTGAGTCCTCACTGAGGAGAACAGCGCCTTACAAGAAGAAATATTTATTAATATTATATATATTTATTTATTTTTAACCAGAATTGCACAAGACCAGAGCTTTGAGACTTTCCACTTGGGTGTGAAGTGTACTGTTACAACCCTGTCTAAGAACAGAATCACCGCACTGAAGACTTGGTCAGCACTAGAGGAAAGTATCAGATTTTTGAACTGTCTAGAAATGGACCACAAGAAAGTGATCATCCAACAGCAGATGCAGGCCATGGGATCACAGCAAGTAGGGAAGCCAATGTACACACCTGCTGTCATCATCCGAGCATTCACCTATTTTGCCACATCACGGTGTTTGTACGAGACCCTGCGCCATGATCTGCAACTCCCATCTGTGCAGACATTGACTCGGATAACTTCCAAAGTGGCAAGATTAGATGAGACAACATTCTCCAGTGCAGTATTCGCCAATCTACAAGACAGACAGAAAATGTGTGTTCTTTTGCAGGATGAGGTGTATGTAAAGAAGTCCATGCTATACCATGGTGGGCGAGTGTTTGGCCGCAGTGTGGACAACCCTCAGTGTCTTGCAAAGACTGTGCTGGGCATGATGGTTTCGTGTATGTTTGGCGGCCCAAAGTTCTTGTCAAAGATCTTGCCAGTATCAAAATTGAACTCGCAGTTTCTGCACGACCAGGTTCAGCTGTGTCTGGAGGCCATCAACTGTGCTGGTGGAAATGTAAAGGCAGTCATCTGTGACGGGAATAGGAACAATCAAGCCCTGTTCAAGATGCTTGCTGGTGACCCCCACAGGCCTTGGGAAACTGCAGGAGGTGTCTTTTTGCTGTATGATTACGTCCATCTGCTGAAGAATCTCCGTAATAACTGGCTCACTGAGGCTACAGGAGAGCTGACTTTTGAAGACAATGGTGTGCAGAGGACAGCAAAGTGGAGACACCTTGTCAACCTTTACAAGCTCGAGTGTGACTCGTTGGTGAAGATGTCAGACTTGGACGAAGTGGCTGTCTCACCAAAACCCATCGAGAGGCAGAAGGTGTCTACCTGTCTGAAGGTTTTCAGCGAAAAGACCCACCAAGCCCTGCTGAACCACCCTAGACTGGAACAGACTGATGAGGTGAAGGACACTGCGGCCTTCATACTTAAGGTGCTGACGTGGTGGAAAATTGTCAACGTTAAGTCCGAGTTCATGGATGATCGGCGGAGAGATCCACTGCAGGCTGCCATCAGCAACCCTAACGATGAGAGACTTAATACTGTGCTTCAATTTGGAGAGATGGCCCTAGAGATGTCTGGCAAGCAGGGGAAGCGACAGAAACAGCTGACACGGGACACCGCGAGAGCAGTGCATCACACTTGCAATGGACTAGTCAGCCTGTGTAGACAACTCCTTCTCTCTCCTGCCCACGACTACATTCTATTTGGACAGTTCTCCACTGATCCCTTGGAGAAAGAATTTAGCAAGCTGCGCCAGGGGTCAGGGGGGACATACTTTATCAACGTCCAGCAAATCATAGAGAAGACCAACATCAACAGGTCCAGGCTCCTTCTCTCCCTTGAAGCGGAGGCAGCCCTTGAGGTGGAGGAGCCAGGGCACTCTTGCCCTGACTGTGTGTTCAATCTTGAACAAGATGAGAAGGCATGCCAGGCGGTAGATGACATTGAGACGCTAGAGGACTTGGTCTCTGACGAGAACAAGTCAGTGCTTGTATACATCGCTGGCTATGTCACAAGAAAAGACACTGACTATGAAGAGGGACAAACATCTTTTTACTTTGATAAATATGGCCAGTACACAAAATCACTTGACAGAGGAGGTCTAAAGGTGCCGTCTGACAGGGCCTGTCAATGGACAATTTTTAGTTTCATCATCTTCAATGTGGTCAAGAACTCTGTGTGCCGTCATTCATTCATGAGGATAGCCCTGGCCCTGTCTGACATGTACGAGTTTCACATGAAGGAGAGACATGCTAGGATAGTAGCCAACATCCTCATCAAAAACTACTGCAGAGATGCCACACCCCGTTCGACGAAGGAACCTGCCCTCAAGAGACTGAAACTCTCCGAGACATCATAGTGATAATCATTCGAGTATACCAGGTTAGTGTTGACTGCTGTTTGTACCTGTCTGTATTTGAACTGTTCTTTTTGTTTCTGTGTTTGTTCCTTTGTCCTTTTATGAATGGATTAATTAATACTGTGACATTGCCGCATGAACTTAAAATGAGGGTCGGTTTGTATCGGTGGGGGGGGGGGGGGGGGGGGTAGCACATTTACAGTTAATTTGGCCATAAATTATGGAAATCATGCATGGTTTGAACATGCCAATTGCCAAGATTACAAAAATATCAACCTGAACATGTAAGCAACTTGCTACACCTTACATTGGCAAACAGAATCCAATTCAAACGAAAACATGGAAATAAACTTTAAAAAAATATATATATCAAAATGCATCAAACTACCAAAAAGATGCATTCTGCAAGTGTATAAACCAAAACAATGAACTTTCTTTGGATATGGACATGAAAAACAGCTGCAATTGATGTTCAGTAGCTTGTACCCAGTCAGCCCCCAGTCCAAGCCCCCAGTCGCGCGTTGAGTAGGCCTGTAGTTAAGATCGCCATGGTCCTGTGTTAAATATCAATAATCTTTGGAAAAAAGCAACAAACAAACAAAAACAAAAACAAAACAAAACAGGTATGCTAGCGGGATCAAACCAATAATGTTCTGTTTGGAAACAAGTTGTCTTATTCCCAACACTAAGCCGCATCTGAAATCACTCAACCAATCTGTTTGATGATCATGGAGATCCAGATTAACCCTTACGCTGGTTGTCGCGACATAAGTCGCGCTACTTTCGATATACTATTGGCTGGTAGTCGCGACATAAGTCGTGCTGACGGGTAGGTCTCTTTGAGCGGTTTGCTTACTGTTCTTGGATACGAAAACAGGCATTTAGCTCTATGAATCATTTGCATACACATTAGTGGGGCCCCTGAACCTGGATTTGCGAGTTTTCAAGCAAGTTTTAGTTGAAAGAGTGACGATAATACACACGACTGGGCGAAGCGCCACTTGTTGTGCAAAATGGCTGAAGCAAGGAATGCCCCACGCGATCGAAACGTGTTTGCCGACTTCATTGACGATTTTTTTGCCGATGAAAACGTAGAAGTTGGAGAAGATCATGAAGACATCGATCTACAAGCATTGATGCATGTTGGCGACCTAAGGCAGATTCATCAGGCCCCAAACAACCGCAACTTCAAAGAAGATGATGAATTGGGCTGGAGTGGGGAGGGAGGTGAAGATGACACAATCAACATGCCGTTCGATCGTCGAAATACTTTGTTCACGAAGATTTTCCTGCAGACCCTCAGCCACTTGACTTCTTCAATCTCTTCATCGACGATGAACACATGAACATGCAGGATGAGCAAACAAATCTGTATGCTGAACAGAAGATTGCTGCTGCCAACTTGAAGCCACACTCCAGGTACGTTTTTTTTTTTCATTTGCTGTTTTCAGATTGCTCTCTTCTTCTTCTCCAATCTTGCTTTCTGTTTCTGCTTCTTATTTTTTCTTTTCTTCTCTAGAATACATTATTTCAGATGAAATCAGTTTCAGTTTATGTACGACAGAGTGTTTAGTGAGACTGAGGGGTGTCAGTGGGTGGGCGTGACATGTGTTTGTTTATATGTGTGGTGGAGATGAATGCATGATATTACCACAGTGTGTGTGTTTGTGTGTGTGTGTGTGTGTGTGTGAAGCAGAGCATTTATGGGTGTTTGTGGTGTGTATTTTTCAGACTTCACCGCTGGTCCCCTGTGACGCTGGACGAGATGAAGGTGTTCCTGTCACTCATCATCACCACAGGCCTGGTCATCAAGCCTTCCATTGAAGACTACTGGGACCAGGATGACATCACCTTCACTCCCTTCTTCCCCCAAAACATGGCCCTTGTCAGGTTCCAGGCCATCCTCAGTCACTACCACCTTGTGGACAACACGCAGGATGATGGTTCTGATCCCCTCTATAAGATCCGGCCATTTTTCAGGAGCCTGAGAACCAAGTTTGTTGATGTCTACACTCCTGAGCGGGACATCAGTTTTGATGAGGCCACTTGCCCCTGGAAAGGCAGGCTACGCTTCAAGGTGTACAACCCTGCCAAACCAGACAAGTTTGGCATCAAACTTTACGAAGCCTGTGAAGCAAAGAGCGGCTATGTCCTGGCCTTGGACGTCTATCAAGGGTCTACGCCCACCACAGATCTCACTGAGGCACTGGGTTTGGAAGAGGATCTGAGTGTGACCACACGAGTTGTCCTGGGTCTTCTGGCTTGTGGGGGTCTCCTAGACCATGGACACAGAGTTTACATGGACAATTATTATACCAGTCCAGAACTCTTCGAACATCTGTACCTGTTCAACACCTACGCCTCTGGTACAGTGCGACCCATCAGGTACGCCATGCCAGAGGCCTTCAAGAAGCAGAAGCCAGCAGCTAACACCATCAAGCTGACTCAGGGCCAGTCCATCTTCAGGCAGAATGGTCATCTCCTTGCCTTGAAGTACCATGACAAGCGGGACGTCCACATGCTGTCCTCCATCCATGTGCCTCACGAAATAAAGCTGGACAAGGTCGACGAGAACGGCCAGGCAGTGTGGAAGCCCCTTGCCATTGTTGACTACATCAAGAACATGGGAGGGGTGGACACCTCTGACCAGGTCATTAAAAGCTACTCAGTGCTGAGGAAGACGCTGAAGTGGTGGAGGAAGCTGCACTTCTACCTCTTCACCGTGGCCATGTGCAACGCATACTACCTCCACCGCAAGTTCGCCCAGGTGTCCCTGACTCACCATCAGTTCAGAAAGCTCCTGGTAAGGCAACTCATCACCACTGCCCCACAAGCCCCAAAGCCTGCACCCAAGGGGAGGAAGTCCCTGAATCCACCCAGGCGCCTGACAGGAACCCACCGGGCCATCTACAATGTGGCCAAAGCAGGGGCCAAGCGACAACGACCTCAGCGTGACTGTGTGGCCTGCAACCCCACTAAAAAGAACAGGGATGGCTTCAAGAGGAAGCAGTCTGGCTACCAGTGTGAGCAGTGCCATGTCACCCTGTGTGTTCCCCACTGCTTTGACATCTACCACAGCAGAGTGGACTACCACAGAGTGCTGAGGCGTCAAGAGGAAGCAGCAGCAGCTGATCAGCTTGACGGCGCTGGTGACAACTAGCTGATGTGTGTGCCTTCTCCCTGCCCCTTTGGGCATTTCTGTACATACCTAGCTTTCTTCCTGTTTTTTGTGCTTCTAGATGAATGAGTAGTTTGTCATCTGTTATTTGAAAATGTGTAAGTTTTCTGATGCGAGGCTGAACGCCCGTTTTCACCTAGATTACCTGTTTTTTTTACCTGTGAACTGACATCATTAGCCTCAGTGTAGGACACTTGTGATTGTGTTTCTTGCTTTGTGAGACACTGGCATCTTGAAGTGAGTGGATATCTTCCTGTTATTGTGTTTTTGGTGGCTTTGGATTACCTTTTCATCACTTTACCGCTGTTCAGAGGAAAATGTACCTGTAATTCCCCATTTGTTACAGGTAAGTCAATTATAATTTACTACTAACCATCTTTTTTTGTGTGTTTGTGATTCTTTGTTCTATTCTCTACAACTTTCATTCAACATGTGTCATTCAAAAACCACTCAGAAAGCAGACATCACACAATTTACAACACAACCGTGTTTTTTTAATTTTTCTCTCTGTTAATTCACCAGTGGGCACTGTAATATGTGTTAGAATAACACCAGTGTAAGGGTTAATATGTGTGTATGACTGGAGTAGAAATCTGGCAAAATTTCAATTGTAACCACCCTTCTGTTTGACACCAGGATTTCAAGGCTGCCTCAAATTGCCACCTTGGGAGGACTGCAAACCAACTGATTTCTACAGTCTCTTCATTGATAAAAGTATATTGGAACACATGAAAACAGAGAAACCATTATGCTGCAAATAACATCTAGCAGCTACAGCAAAGAGCACAGCTTTCCCCACGGTCAAGATTCAGCACCTGGAAGTCTGTGACATTGGATGAAATTAGAAAATTTCTGGCTATATCCTCATCCACATGGGGATAGTAAAGAAGCTGAGGATAGTGGACTACTGGTCCACTAATCCAGTTATGAAGACTGGATTTGCCTCCATACTGCTGAAACAGGACAGGTTCAGAGCCATTGTCATCCATATTTGTGATAGACTGGCGGAATGTTTTGTCCACATATTGCCATATGCGCAAATCGAGATTAAATGAACACAGGTAAGAGGCTCATTGGAACAAGACGATGGATGAGCATGAAGCAGAGTGCCAGCACAACCACCATGCTTCAGCCAGGGCGATGGAGAGAGATGCTGCATTGTTTATGTGGAACAACTCTGTGGAGAGGACCGGCTTTTACAACAGGTATGTTTTGTTTATCAATATAAGAATAAGTGCTCCGTGTGTGTGTGTGTGTGTGTGTGTGCGTGTGTGTGTGCGTGTGTGTGTGCATAAGCCCACAATTCATTTGAGTTTGGGTGGGGTGATAATTTTTTTCCCGGAACTGGAAAGTCGTACTTTGCCTTCGAGATGTGCAAAAACTTATGGAAAAATAAACCGGTTTTGTATATCAGCAGTACAATCAATGCCAGTTACGCGGTTCAAGAACACTTACCTGACTTTCAACACTACAAACAAGTGGCAGCTCCTTTCAAGGAGCAAGCTCATCTTGGGGTATCGCTCTTTGCACAGGATTCAAGATGCGATTTTCGAAGATGCTCATTGTGGCTGGTGTATAGTGGTACTTGAAGAGATCACGACCATTTTTAGTCTGGCCCTCCTCGAGTCTTTTTTTTTTTTTTTACCCGCCAAGTCTAAAACTGTCAACCTGGGGTTGGCCACGATCCTCACCAGACTCGTGATGCAGGCCGAGCAGGTGCTCATCATGGACCAGTGCATGGGAGCCGCTCACATCAACGCTGTTCGCTGGCTGTACAAAAAAATCGTTGCGCCGAGGCGCCAGACAAGATGGCATTCTGTTGGAGAGGATGATAAAAGAGATCTGGGGGGTCCAAGATGTGGTCTTCATCACAAAGGATAACAAAATACATGAACAACCAAAAGACATCAGTTCTTACAGGGTGATCATCTACACGGCTGCTCTTGAGACAGTGTGTATGCTTCACATGTGGTGGTTGATGTCAAGTGAGAGAGAACAATATGTCAAGCAAAAAAAAAGAGCAGCTTTTCTTTCTGGAAGAGGAAAAAGAGGCACCTCTGACAAAAAACCATCCACTGAAGGCCATAATAGACAGTGAGGAGCCCGACCGGAACTGGAAAGTCCTACTTTGCCTTCGAGATGTGCAAAAACGTATGGAAAAATAAACCGGTTTTGTATATCAGCAGCACAATCAATGCCAGTTACGCGGTTCAAGAACACTTACCTGACTTTCAACACTACAAAGAAGTAGCAGCTCCTTTCAAGGAGCAAGCTCATCTTGGGGTATCGCTCTCTGCACAGGATTCAAGACGCGATTTTTGAAGATGCTCATTGTGGCTGGCGTATAGTGATACTTGAAGAGATCACGACCATTTTTAGTCTGGCCCTCCTCGAGTCTTTTTTTTTTACCCGCCAAGTCTATAACTGTCAACCTGGGGTTGGCCACGATCCTCACCAGACTCGTGAGGCAGGCCGAACAGGTGCTCATCATGGACCAGTGCTCATCAAGCCAGGCTGTAGCCTTCAGTGCGGTGGAGAGGGCCAAGCCGAAAACGGACAATCACCTTGACAATCACCTGGTCACGAAGCTGGAATGCACAAGCCATGTGCATAAGCGGGTTGACAACTGCCTTACAAAAGCTCACCAAGGAAGACAAACTGGGTGGCAAAGGATTTAGACATCTCAATTTGCCTAAATGCACAAGACTCCAGAACTTCTTCCAAAGAGCCATATTAGACCCACGCAACTAAACTGAAGATGACCTGCGCAATGCAATGCTGTTTGGGTAACACTGTTCCACAATGTATCAACAGATGAAGACTCCCATCACTTCAGATGTCCACATGGCCCGGACAGTTGGGGCTTTTTCAACAAAGCTCTTGCTCTTGGTCAGCAAACTGGACCACATGAAGAAAACCTTGGCACAGCTGTGTCAAGAGAGGTGTTCGGCAAACTGGTGCCTCTCTACAAAAGAATGACCACAACACAGCTACTTCAGAGAATTACCCACAAAAAGACACAGAATGAATCATTTAATTCATTGGTATGGACAATTCTCCCAAAGAACCGTTTCTTTGGTAAACGCTGTGTGGAAGAAATATGCCAAGACTGTCTTTTTGTCCTCCTATAAATTAAAAAATTTGAAGAGATAGAAAGGAAAGAAAATCCAGACAAATTCTTTCAGCAAATGAAAACTGTGGTCATCCTGAATTTTCATGTTGCGATTTTGCCAGAAATCAAGAAACATGTGGAGTTCCTTCAAAGGAATGGGCCCTCCATGCACCTGCATTCAAAACAGCATGAGCTGTTTCAACAAGGGATCCTGCATTACCAGGAGAGAAAACAAAAACCAGACAGACAGACCTGGGTAAGATAATTAGGCAATATCACGGGCTGGTAGGCAAACACAGAAAGTGGACAGAAGAGAAAAAAACTGTGCACCTACTTGAGTTTGCGAGCAACATGGCCCAAGTTGTTGAGGAGGGGCTCCCACTTGTCTGGCAGGTGTTGGTGACTGACATCCTGGATCCGACCCAACGCCTCCTTGAACAGTCGCTCCGCCTCCACCCAGCTGCACATCACCCACCAGGCGACATGTTAGAATCATAACATTGAAACATTTCTATAAATACATGTATAGCACACAATCTTGCCAACATAATGTACTGTACACAAGGCTCCATTCACACAATTCATGCACTAACATTCAGCTCATAAGCAGCAATCCACAGACACAGGCTGTAGCATTGTGAAGGGAATGCTTGGCAAAATAAATGTATTAAACTGGTTTCATCATTGCTCCTTATGGCCATATAAATGCTGAAAACAGTCAATATCATTCCCATAGAAAATGAGGGGAAAAAATACATAACTAAAATAATAATTAAAAAAATTATCTAGAGGGAGGTAAAGGGGGGGAGTGGGGGTGGGGGTGGGGGTGGGGGGTGTGTGTGTAGGAAACCTGAAGGACAGCAACCCCCACCCCCAACCCTACTATTTACACTCACTCCTGGTTCTGGAAAGCGATGACACCCATCTCGTGCAGCACGAAGGGGTCGTCAGGGGCGATGCTCTGAGCCAGGGTGAAGAAGCGGTCAGCCAGCTTAGCATTGCTGGTCAGTCCGTACTCCAGGCCAATGTACAGCACTGGCAGGTGACACCTGTGGTTCACACACACCAGACATACCCCTCATCCTCACATCATCACAGCCACAGTGGATGGATAACATCCCACATACCCCTCATCCTCACAGCCACAGTGGATGGATAACATCCCACATACCCCTCATCCTCACATCATCACAGCCACAGTGGATGGATAACATCCCACATACCCCTCATCCTCACATCATCATAGCCACAGTGGATGGATAACATCCCACATACCCCTCATCCTCACATCATCATAGCCACAGGGGATGGATAACATCCCACATACCCCTCATCCTCACATCATCACAGCCACAGGGGATGGATAACATCCCACATACCCCTCATCCTCACATCATCACAGCCACAGTGGATGGATAACATCCCACATACCCCTCATCCTCACAGCCACAGTGGATGGATAACATCCCACATACCCCTCATCATCACATCATCACAGCCACAGGGGATGGATAACATCCCACATACCCCTCATCCTCACATCACAGCTACAGTGGATGGATAACATCCCACATACCCCTCATCCTCACATCATCACAGCCACAGTGGATGGATAACATCCCACATACCCCTCATCATCACAGCCACAGTGGATGGATAACATCCCATCAGTCGATGACTAAAGGTCAACTCTTTCACTGCCAAGTTTCTGTGTGAAAAATACTCCCCAGTGGCAAATATTTCAGAAACGATGCTCTCGGTCAAAGCCTTCAGTTCATGTCAGAACACAGTGGACTTGTTCACTTCGAACTTGGTCAGGGGGCAAATGTTAGTCATTGAACTATTAGTAGGAAACTGGCTGCAGTTGTCATGCTTTGTTTTGTCTGAACGCAATACCACCACCTTGAGAAATTGAAACTGAAACTGTCACAATGTGAACAAGAGAGGCAAGGCCTTCAAGTCTCACTTGTGATACACTGAAAAAAAAAATCCCAGCTTTTTATATATTGTGCATATTTTCAAAATGTAATATTTAAGATGCGAAAGATCAGTTTAAAGCGAATTAAGTCCCCTAGCATTAATTATAGAGTAATTTCCCTTTTTTACTATCTGCACCAAAACGTTTCCAAAATAAATAAAACTTCCGTGCTTAGCAAAAGAAGTTCCTGTTTGAACAAAAAATGATAATGACTGCTCTTGTTGTTGGGTCAGAATATCAGATCAAAGTGCCAAGTTTAGAGAATACAAAAAATATAGATATAACAGTAAATGCAGTTTGCATATAATTAGGCTTCATTTTTTATTTTTTTGTGCCCATCCCATAGGTGCAATATTGTTTTAAACAAGATGACTGGAAAGAATGTTTCCTATTTTTATGCCTAATTTTGTGTCAACTGACAAAGTATTTGCAGAGAAAATGTCAATGTTAAAGTTTACCACAGACACACAGACAACCGAACACCGGGTTAAAACACAGACTCACTCTGTTTACACAAGTGAGTGAAAAATGATCTTATCAACATGCCCCCTTAATGTCAACAAAAGCAGCCTGTGGCAGTGCACTGTCTAGTCAACAAAAGACGCCTACAGCTGTGGAAGTTAAAGTCCTACAGCCATAGTGGCAGTGACATTGATATTTACTGTGTCCAGGACTCTGCAAAAGAAGGTGGGTCCACAATCCCCTCCTGCTTTTAACCATCCCAGGTACTGATTCACACCATGGTGGAGCAAGGTCAATCAGAGTTAAGTGCCTTCCCTAAGGACACACCACAACACCAAAAGTAAAAACAAGGCCTCGAACCTTGATCACTGGTGAACACTGGATCAGGTCCAATACATAACTGATTCTGCCATGGAACCCCCATACATTTTTTCTTTCTTTTTTTATTTTAATGAAATGGTTTTAATGCATTCATGAAGAATGTGGGGATGTACTGAAACGCACAATAAACTGACAAATTATAGGAGATAATAAAGATTAATTCCATTAAAAAAAGAAAAAGAAAAAAGTTCGAATTTATAATACTTGATAGAATCCTAGTACTCATTCTCTCTCTCTCTCTCTTTTTTTTTTTTTTTTTAGAAGATAAATACTGTCAACAGTCATTCATTATTTTTGTTAATCAATATTACAATCGTCAATGTTTCAGACACACCCAAATGGCATTCCAGCAAAACAAATCTTTAACAATACACAACAGGCATATAATACAACGCATCATAACCAGCGCAAATTAACAGAACAAGTATACAAATCACATTACAGGCACATGATAGCTATTGTACCACATGCATACGCTAACACTTCCACAACTGGCACAGACTGCATCACTTGCACCAGCATGTACACAACACACACACATCCATATTACCACAGGCACATGATATAGCTAACATCACCAACCCATGCTAACAGAAAACTACAACCTCAACCACTACAGACAACTTTGTAATAACAGAACTGTTGTAATTGTGTTTGTACCGTACCCCTTCATGATCTGGGAGGCTGTGAAGTAGGCAGCCATGGCCTGATCGTGCTCGTTGTCAGCAGCGAAGGAATGTCCATAGGCCAACCAGGCTGGGCCATACGTCTTGTCCAGGGTGGTGGCCTTGCTGATCCACACACACACCAACACCATTACCGCCTTCATTTACTGGTTTCCTTTCTGGTTTTTTCAAGGCGTCAAAAGTGTGCCAACTGATCCATATATGCTATACATCTGTTGTTTAAAAAAAAAAAAAAAATTTTTTTTTTGGTTTTGAGAAGACAACTTTTTACCAATCCAACATGTTGATTTGGAATAGAGAGCCTATCCTGGGTTTTGTAAAATATAAATATGTAATGCAAAAAAAACAACATGCACACTGATACCAGTGTGCAAGCTCACACACACACATTCCAATATCTGAATATCAAGGGCAAACCCTCAGCTAAAAAACGTATCTCATTTATCACTGTTGCTTAGGTATAGCCCAGCCGACCACAGAGGGCCATATAATAGCTGCATCATCATTACTGCAAGCTTAATCAATGAGATAAAACTGTGCAAGATGCATTTTCTACAAGTTTGATAAAGGAGATTAAACTTCAAATGCTTTAAAAATACAGCAGTGAAACTGGGAAACTTGCAGAAAACTGACACGTCTGGCCATTCAGTGTCTTTGTGATACTTACTTGCTTACAGCTAATCAAGAATGTTATTTTTCATTATATAATCAAATGTATGAAAACTCAGAATTTAGGCAACGTGTATCTTCGCACCACAGCACAATACAAGGAATGAATAATAATGTATTTTTGTTCACTGGTCCCCTCTATCTCTAAGAAACCCATGGACTGAATAAATTCAATTTTTTCAGATGACAAAAACACAAACTTTGCTGGTTGTGTGCTCAGACAGGAAAAATGCTCCTACCTGAGGTACCTTCTGGCTGGTTCATAATTCTTCGTCAGGAGATAGTAGCACCCCACAGCAAACCACGACACCTGCCATCAACAACCACATTTACGCAAACAGGTGTGCAGAAAGACACACATTTTTCTTTCTTCCCATTTAAAAAAAAACAACAAGAAAAAAAGACAAAGAATTACAAAGAAATAAATGATAAAGACCTTTTGGGGGCAAAAAGATGGGATGAACCCGTTTTGTCTGAGGCACTGTAAACCTTAAGCCAGAGGGCCCATCCACGCCATTCACTTTGATAAGAGAAGTCCGTAATATTTCAATTTTGTGTTAATTCAATTTTCATTAGGTGTTCAACATTCTGTCACCTGTGTAAATAATTCCTGTACATGATGCCAACATCTGGTGCAGAAATCAACAACTTTTGGTTTGCTTCCAGAAGTGATACACCCAACATCAAAATATTATACCTATTTCATTCAAATAAGTCAAATGGCTGACCAGTCATAATCACACTCCAAGTTCTACAGATTTCTGAGGTCACATCCACTTGAAAACAAGATCAGTTTAGGCATCACAACTACACTCATGAATATGTCAGGGCAATAATTCAATTACAGATTTTTGTTGTTGACTGAAAAAATATTCATATTTTTTTCTAAACACCCAACACAAGACAGAATGGATAAGTAGCTTTTTTTTTTTTTTTTTTTTTTAAATGCACTGAACAGAAATGTATACAAGAACTATTCATGGACTTACAGGTTTGTTTGGATAGTAATCCACCAACTTATGGCCAAGATAGAATAATTCTGGAACAAAAGCAGCATGAATGAATTACATATCAGGACATGGTATAATTGTGAGCATTGATGGGTGATGCATTAATAAATGACTGAGGCAAATCGTCGTTATATTTTACTGTCATAATTTTACTCTTGAAATCTTTTCTTTTTTTAATATAAAAAAAAATCCTGCTAAAATTTCCCAGGTGGGAAAAATTGGACAAACTATGACCCTCATAACAGTGAAAAGGTTAACTGGATCTCTGAAACCATCTTACAAAGATTATTATTAATGATAATGCGCAAAAACAACAAAAATATACTGGTTCACACAAAACTTAAAGTTGTGACAGATATCTCAATAAATAATCAAAAACAAAAACCATTATAATTGACTTGACTTCCGCTCAGCCAAAACAACGGACGTGTTTTTGGCCGCTCCGCAAAAATCGTGCATTGCAACGATGTGAGCAGATACGCAGCAAGTCGGGAGAGAGTGGGTGACAAGGCTTTAATCCATGTATGCCAGCAACGTTCAGTTATACATGCCACGTTTTCAGTTTAAAGAGGTGAGGGGTTTTTTGTGTAAAAGAAAAAAAAAAAGAGGAAAAAGAGAGAGAAGAAAAATTGACATTGGACTGATAAAATGAAAAACGGTTAGTTGTAAAAATTAGAGTATGACAACACTGGTGTCCAGTTTCTTCACAACAAAAAGTGGCAAAAGAACAAGTGCGGGAGCAAGGAAATCTCTGGTGAGTAATTCCAGCCCCTCAACCAACAATACAAAATCAAAATAAATAAATAAAAAAAAAAATTTAAAAAAAAAGATTGAAGATATCGAAGACGACGCTGATTCAGACATGGCACTGAATGACACTTTACAAAACATCAAAGACAATATGTCCACCAAAGAGGACACTGAAACACTAAAACAGGGCATGATTAAGATAACTACATTACTGACTAAAAGGCTGGACATTCTTGAAACGCAGGTGACTGATTTACAAACAAAAAACGATACCCTCAATATAGAAGTGAACAAATTAAACGAGGAAAAAAGAACTAGAAAGCGAACTGAAACAAAAAGATAAAGAAATAAATACATTAAGAGAGATAAATAAGAACAACACAGTAGAAATTGGAATGTGCGTGTATTTGGACTAAAGGAAAGGGAGGGTGAGACAGTGGAAGACTGCATAAAACAATGTGTGGAGCTTTTCAAGGACAAAATTGGTGTACAAACTGTTAAACCAGCAGACATTGACATTGTGCACTGGTCGGTCGCGCTGAAGGGGACCGAATGGAAAACCTCCCCCTGTCCTGCTTAAATTTGTTTCACGTTGTCAGCGGGGCCTGGTGCTAGCTGACCGACGAAAACTCAAAGGTACAGGTTTCTCGGTGGCAAAAGACCTGACACGTGCAAACCACCAACTACTAAAACGGGCATCACACCGCTCAGCCGCAATGTCGGCATGGTCGTCTAACGGAAAAGTCCTCGCAGGACTAAAAGATGGACAACTGGTAAAACTTGACACTGACGCTGACATAGATAAAACACTCAAGGAACACATGAAGTGAAAATAATAAAATGTAATAATCCTCAGATACAATTTGGATTCAATAACATTGACATATTGCAATTATATTCTGTGGTTATGAAAAGGTGACTGATTATTACCCCCCGACACCCACCCACCCCCACCCTATCCTCCACCACCATATCCCCTTATGTATGCTGCACGATGGGGTGAAGATGGGTGAGCAGAGGGCTGAGCTGCTTGTAAATTTATGTTAACAGGTATTGCCAACCTTTTGGATCTCCTTACTTTATTATCTATTTTCACTTTTTATGTATATGAATGTACACGGTGTTACTTTGTGGAATGTGTAAGTTTCAAAAAAAAAAAAAAAGAGGAAAGAAAAAAGGGAATGGACCTTTTTAACTTTTTTCCTCTCTTTCTTTTCGTGTGACGGTCGTTGGATTTCTTCTTTTAATGAATACTCATAAGTCACACAAAATTTTCAAAAAGATACATACTGTTCGTTGGAATTGGTTACCTCATTCTGCATACACACTGAGTTTGTTTCCTTACTCAAGATCAAAAGCTTGATCTTATACATTTCTGTGGTTTCTCACCAGATTTCTCAGCAAAACTACCTTTACAATAATGACTACAAAAACATATGATAATATCTCATAACAGCAACATCATAATTATAACACACACACACCTGAAAGTTACTGCCACAGACAGCCATTTCTGCTGGTTGTTTCTAGTTGTCTCCCCTACCATGTGCAGCAATCTGACTACTCACAGTTCAACAGAAAGAAATGCCCTGCACATACCTCTTTATTGCCCCACAGTTCATGCAATTTATTTTCCTTATTTACACACTTTCACAATGGAAAAGCTGCTACATCAGAGTCCAGCAGTTCGGTTCCCACAGATGAGACCTAACAAAATTCCACAACTTTTCCACGCAAAGTTGGAAAGTTTACAAAACCAAACTGAACCAAACTTTCTCTGATACATATATGTATATAAAAAGAAGTGTATTTCTGACCCCACGGAGTGCAGTGTACTGACCATTGGGTTTCTTCAGCTCCACTAGCACAGCTATATGCAGCGGCAGACAGCGACTGTTCAAGGGGTCTCTCCTCGTCAACACACTGAAAATTAACCACACAAAGTCATGGTTAGAAATAACTGATTTTTTTATACAGCTAAAATGTTTGCGGCTGATGTGTACTGGACTCTTAATAATAAAGGAAAAAAAAACCCAACAAAAAACACCACCACCACCAAGAACAGAAAAAAACAAAAAAAACCAACCTTAGTCATAGGAATTTTTTTTTTGCCAAAATGCCATCACAGAAATCTGCATAATCTGATTTTTATGCAGCTTATTAGTTTGCATCTAAAGTCTGTGGGACTTTTTCTGTTAAAGGAAAGAAACTTATTCAAAGGGGGCTCTGGGGGGAGGAGTGCCCCACCCCTCACCCCCAAAAAATGCCTTTATAGAAATCTGTATAAAAACTATAACACTGAAGTACTCCCATAAATAGAAAATGCAACTGTAGTAGGTTTGTGTGTTTGCAGAATAATACCTAACACACTGTGATGTAATACACATCATATCCTGCGCTTTTCTGTGTTGAATGTAAGACAAAATACACAGTGAATGGGACAAACATGGGCAGCACTTGTCCATGTTCAACAGAGCACCTGACACACTGAAGCCACACTGTTCTAAGAGAACAGACCTGACAGGATGGCTCACTGGAACAGCACAGTCCTAAAGCACCGCCATTTGTTGTAAGTGCATACGAGACTTTTGATTAATAATTAAAAATTATAAATCCCTTTCACTGCCAGTCAATTTAGAGAGCAAAACTACCTTGTGCTATAAACACAGAAAAGATGGTGTCTAAGAACAGCTGGGGATTTTCATGTGATGTGTAGGAAATATGGCCTATCCTACCATAAGAGTGGTAGGTTCATGGGTAACAGACCCATGATCATTTAATTCACTGCTGTGGACAATTTTCCCAAAGAACCATTTCTCTGGTCGCATTTCAGTGACATGGGTGTCTGCGCAGCTGGTGCTGGAATGCGACACTGGCATTGAAAGGGAGATTTAATATGTATATTTTTTTCCTATTATGGTTAAACCATTTTCTTATTTCTGCATTTGTTCATATTTCCATAACTTACCAAACAAGGACATAGATTCGTGGATCATTAACATGTTTATTTGATCTTCTGCATGAGTATACACATGAACAATCCGTTGTATGTTGTCCTGAAGATCATAAAGAAATTATTTGCACCCTCAATCAACTACTGATATCAGGATCAAACCTCAAATGACAGCCCAACACTAAATACTTGGCTGTTATTCCAATCTGGCAAATCAGTTTTAATGAAAATAACATTACCTCAGATAAAAGGGAGGGGGGAGGGGGAATTCACTGCAAGCAAATCCACACACACCAGCTTATTTCAGAACAGCTACAAAATGAACTGAATCAACCAACTGTAAATACAAACTACAAAATAAAGTGAAATAGCTCAAAAGTTTACCATAGCAAGCTCTTCAAAAACCATTCTGTCCTTTTTGAGATATTCACACATGATAATAAATTACTTCCCTTGTCTTACAACACAACTCAACAGCAATAGTTTGTATCAGACTAAAGTCTGAAGTGGACACTGACATTTTTGTAATTCAGTCTGCAGCAAGCCAGAGTGAAGTAATGGGACAGAAACAGATCAGTACAAGCCATAAAGCCCTGTCCGTTTCCATCTACACTTTAAGCATCACACTGTACAATGTTTTTAGTGAACCTGAATCTTACATCTATCAACTACGTACTAACAATGGTAAAATCTAAGCAATTAGTGCCTGGTATATGAATGATAACATGCCAATTTCAGTGTTCTGGACAGCGTATGTTGTGGATACATGCACAACAATCTCAAATTCACAATAAGATATAAACTCTTGATGGCCTTGATACCAAGATGATTTTGTCAAAATACAACATTTTACATAAGAATAATGCAGTTTGCCAAAATATGACATTTTTACAGCAAAGCACAGTTTGTCAAGATGAACCATTTTGTAAAGCAAAGCACAGTTTGTCAAGATGAAACATTTTACACAGCAAACATATTCTACACTGAAAAGCACAGTTTGTCCAAAAATATTTTTTTCATAGCAAAACTTGGTGTTTCAAAATACATTTTACATAACAAAGCAAAGTTTGTCAAAATATAATAATCTACAAAGCAAATCCCACTCTTTATAAAGCAAAGTATAGTTTGTCAAAATATATCACTTTACACACCAAAGCACAGCAGTATGTCAAACATAACGTTTTACATACCAAAGCACACTTTACGTAGCAGAGCATTTTCCAAGTGTTAAGTGTATACAGAAGAGGAGCAAAGCAGGAGACTGTTGCACTGACTCACTCTTTAGTGATCCTGTAGCACTCCTGGAAGTCACAGTTGTAGTAGAGGCGCTCTGCCTGATTGACCACCACGTCCATGTTCTCCCTGAACGAAGACAAGGAGCTGGGGATGGTGTGGTCCCCAGGTTTGTTGTACTGCAACAAGAAATGACAAGTTTGATTTCAAGAAGGTAGTGGAAAAAACTTCATATATATATATATATATATTTGTTGCTGTTTTGGTGAAAAAAACAACAACAACAAAAAAAGAAAAAAAAAGAAAAGGGATATGCAAAGGACACATATAAACAAGAAATAACCACCATAGCTATCCAGCTGTCACTCTCAGGCTGCTAAGAAACGGTGCATAAGATTGCAAAGTGTCTTTGTGTGTCGTGTGGATGCTTGAGCATGTGTCAAGTCCATGGGTAGCATCATAACAAATCAAGCCCATGAAAGCACTTTACAATTATAACTTGCTGCCATCAAAACATCTAAATTGCTAATACATAAAATAAAAGAAATTAACGAAAAATAATCTGAGAAGTAAATTTTCTTGTATCACAAAAACAAGCAAGAATTAAGCATTAGAATGACTTAAATCCCCAAAGCAAATAAAGCAAACTGAAGAAGTGAACTAATAAAACAAAAACAAAAAAATAAAAGCACACACACACACAAAACCCCACAAAAATCAAGATGTTGCAACAAAACACCCTTATTCCCCCATCAAAAAGATTTGCAGAAAAGTTCAGTCAAAACCACCATGCACCTTTTTCAAATGGTTCTCATACAAGAACTTCAAGAGCTCCACCTCTGGTTTGGGACATTGGGTCTGGAAAGGCAGAGAATTCAGCAGATCTTGTTCTGAAACAAAATAAACACCCAAAAGAATCATCATTCCCCTTCCTTTCTTTCAACAACCCACTTCCCGAAACTGATATTCCAGAACCACTCTCCCGTCTCTCGTTCCTGCAGACAGTACAACAGTCAGTCATACCATATGGCACATATCACACACTAAAATCATCATCATAAAACTGAATGATTTTTATATAGCACATAACCTTGCCTGATGCAGCTCAATGCGCTTTGCATGCTCCACGATCCAAGTGTACACACATAAACGGACACACACACACAGCCCATGAGATAGCTAAGGGAACGCTTGGCAAATAACTGTGGTCTTGGAACTGATTTCAAAATCACTCCGAGTTGGAGAGTTACACTCATCACTCAACCCCTCCCTCTCACCTTCCTGTGCGGACATCATGTGGTGAGAGACCAACAGGTCGAAGGCCTCAAAGCAGTACACATCCTGCTGAAGGGCGCGGCGGAAACACTCCACAGCCAGCCCCCGGTTGTCCATGGCCTCATAGATCCTGCCTCGCAGCAAACTGATGGAACTGTCCACCTGGTCAACAACACCATCAATGACAACACCCCAGTACTGCCAAAAGTAGGCTCACAATACCTGTAGACCTGACAAAACAAATGCTGAAGCAAAACAGGAAAAAAGGCAAGTGAAAGCTTAGATGCCCGCATTTTGTATAATACTGTTACTCATAATCATAACACCAACATACAATTAGTTCAAGACTCAATTTTAAGTGGGAGAGCTGAAAACAAAGAAACTCTTAGTGAATACTGAATATCAACTGACCTTAAGTATACATATTAGTGTTTGGTTAATCTCTACAATAATTTTTTTTTTTTTTTTTTTTAAGACAAAAAACAAAAAAAGACAGCATGAACAGTGTCCTGCTCTCTTTCCTCATGCCTGTCAAAACATCAAGACACGTTCAGCTTGATTATCTATGCAGGCAGCAATGAAGTCAAGAATTGTTCCAGAAAGACTCCATAAGGGCACATGGGAAAAAAAACAAACACAAATGGACAAAATAATCCAAACAATGCATGGTGACAATGTATGTGGCAAGATAATGTACCTGACTTTGTTAAACTGTGTGGTAATATCAACTAGGAATAGAATTGCTCAATCTGTTCTAAACAATCCTATAATTCCAACACATATAGGTGGAATTGTGATGCATGTTACATTATTACAGTGAGACAAAATACATCCCCAACTCAAAAACGCCCACAATGACCCATTTCACTTTGCTGAACATCATGCTGCTTCTCTCCTGTAGTATATTCTGTTGTAAAATTCACCCCCACACTGACCCGTTTCAATTTGCCAAGAAAAGTGCTGCTCTTCTAATATAATGCATTGTACTGTGTTGTTGTGTAAAATACACCTCCAACTCCAAACAGACCTATTACATTTTGCGGAACAAACTGCTGCTGTTCTTCGTATTGTAAAATACATCCACACACTGACCTGTTTTACTTAGAACATAGTGCTGCTGTCCTTCGGTACTGTATTTATTGTGCTGTATTCTAACATACAAGCTCACAATGATCTGTTTCACCATGCTAACATACAGCAGCTGTCTTCTTTTACTGTATTGTATTGTAAAATACACCCCCACACTGACCCGTTTCACTTTGCTGAACATACAGCTGATGTCCTCTTGTATTGTATTGTAAAATACACCCCCACACTGACCTGTTTCACTTTGCTGAACATACAGCTGATGTCCTCTTGTATTGTAAAATACACCCCCACACTGTCCCGTTTCACTTTGCTGAACATACAGCTGATGTCTTCTTGTATTTTAATTTGTATTCTTGTTAAATATACCATCACTGCCCCGTTTCACTCTGCTGAACAAACAGCTGATGTCCTCTTGTATTGTAAAATACACCCCCACACTGACCCGTTTCACTTTGCTGAACAAACAGCTGATGTCCTCTTGTATTGTAAAATACACCTCCACACTGATCCATTTCACTTTGCTGAACAAACAGCTGATGTCCTCTTGGATTGTAAAATTCACCCCAACACTGACCCATTCCACTTTGCTGAACAAACAGCTGATGTCCTCTTGCATTGTAAAATTCACCCCAACACTGACCCGTTTCACTTTGCTGAACATAGTGCTGCTCTCCTCTCCGTTACAGGGCTGGTGAATGCTGGACTGAAGCAGTGAGGGGCAGGTCACTGAAAACTCCACTGTACCCAGTATGTTCAGGGCTTCCTGGTACTCCTTGCACTCGTACTGCACACAGCACACTCACATACATTGACATATGTGCTGGGTGGGTTTGCTTATTTTGATTTTTGATTTTTTTTTTTTGGTTTGTGTGGACTGTGTTTATGTATAGTTGTTCTGTTTTTTTTAAGTCATAATACATTACAAACATTTCTAAATACTTATTTCTTTTCCTGCGAAAAATTATTTTTCACATACTAAACCTGCATTACTTACTCAGTTACTGGCTCTATTTTAAAAAGATATAACAATAAAGCACAAAACAGCATGAAATAAAATACAGTAAGAAAAAAACCAAAAACAAGGCCTGGAACAAAAAACAGAAAAAAGCAATCATGTGTCCTTACATGCCCCAAAAATTTAAATACCCTTATTCCTTTATTCATTTCTAATTTCCTCAAAATACTGGACAGATAAGAGTTAAGACAATAACAAAACATTAAGGGACTTACTACATAAGGTCGTAACAAACTAACTTCCATGGTAAAATATCAAATAAAATGATACATATGAGTGTGTGTGTGTGTGTGTGTGTGTGTGTGTGTGTGTGTGTGTGTGTGTCTGTGTTCCACAAGTACAGTAGCTCAAATCACAATTTCAATCTAGCTTATTCATTCATTATCAATTTTTCTGAGCACTGCACAGGTTGAAATACTTACCAGGCATTTTGCAGCCAGGTAACGGCATGGGTCATAATGCTGCAAACATACAAAATGGCCAATAGTTTAACAACTGGCACTTTTTTGATGAACACTACTGTGACTCGTATGATTGTTCATGATTTATAAAAGAATGTCAGAGTTAGAATCTAAGAATAGAGAATGGATATAGATCTATACAAAACTATATGTCTGTTTTAGTACTTGTTAATTCAGAGCCATATGATGGAACGTATATTCGTTTATATTCGGTATTCTTGTATCATTTGTTATGCAGCATGCAAAATCCCGGCTGAAGTCACAGCCAGCTATTCTTCACTATGCACAAAAACATGTCATTAGGGTCAAAATAATGAAAAATCAAGACTTCTACAAATTTCGCATATCTCTGAAGTCTTAACTTGCTGTTGCAAAGTATTTTAGCATAAAACACACTTAAGTTGCAAATGCAATGTTCAGTGCATTTGACCTAAGGCTTTTCCAAATTTCAAAAAAGTTCTATATATTTTAGCATCTGTAAAAATAAATAAAATAAAAATGAGTAAAAAAATTATTAAAAAAACACACAAAAAACCCACCTCTGAAGAAACCCAACACTGTTCTATTTCCACCATCGTAGTATTTTTTATAATCACTGATGAAATCTGTTCTCACCATAAATTATCTCCCTACCTGGACAAGCTTTCGGTTGCGCAGTAACGTGGCCGCTCTGTGGTACTGGCCTGTATGGTACAGGGTCTGTGCGTACCAGTACATGTCTTCCACCGCATCTGAAGCACACAGCCCCCCTCTATTTCTCACGCAATCAATGTTCAGCCTTTGTAAACATGCCTCGTTCTGGTGTTACTGTCTCCCTGCTTGTGTTGCACAAACTTTGATGAGTTTACAAGTCCAGATCTTCGTATTTTTTGTAAACAATGAGTGACACTGAAGTTGATAAAGCTCAGGAAATGAGTGACCTTGTCACTAGTGATGATTCGTTTGCTGACAGGGATTCTGGTGAAAACGGTTATTTTGACACTTGGGCATGCTGACTTGCTTGTTGTTCATTCAGTTTTGTGTCTCCAGCCACAAAAACTGGGTGGTGGGTGATGGGGGTGGGGAGGGATGGTAAAGTGGGTTAGGCATGGATCTACTGCGATTTCTTGACCAAATCAAGCTAAGAAACCGGAAATTATTTTGATTTAAAGCATTCTTGCTGCTTTTGAAAGCAACATGAGCTAAAAGAAAATATTTATTTTTGTTTTTGCCTGTGATTGCATAAAGTATTGTAGATGTGCGCGTGCATGGCGTCGGTAGGCGTGTCTCAAACAAATAATACAGTGCTTATAATTTCATTGTTTCAGTTATATTCATATCATGATTCTGCAGCCAGAACATTTTTTGTACAGTTTAATGCCAATTTTGAGATTTTGACTCTGTAAAAGATGTGAAAATACCTATAAACATTGTGGTTGACGTTTCTGGAATACAAGTGTGCAAAATTTGTTGATTATATCCTGTGGAATATCTCCAACTACATACAAGGTACAGCCTTTTTTTTTACTTTTATCTGATTCTTCATTCACTCTATTTTCCAAAAATGTATAGGTTTACCTATTTATTCTTACTGATAAGCATACAAATGCCCCAAATCAGAGCACAGGTAGCGGAGGCAAACTATCACTTTGTTTTAAGCATGATTTCTGTATGTACACTTTATTATATCCAGCACTTTGAGGGTTAATATCTTAAAAGCCATATGTATATCGAGGGTGAACAGTCGGAGCTGGTGAACACAGGCATTCCCAACTGGATGCAATTTTATACTTCTTGTAACTCTCAAATCAAGAAGAGATTTTATAACTCTGTAAAATTTCTCTTATAAATGCAGGGAAGATACTGAGATAGTGAAGTGGACTTACCTTGAGAACTACTAAAGGCTTCAGACAATGTCACCAGTTTATCTGCCCAAAAGAGTGCCGTTTCATAATGGTGCTGAAAAAACAAAAACATGTCTTAAGACCGGCTGACCAATGTGCTTTACATAAAATCATAATAACTAATGTGGTATGCATATGCTGGGTGGACCACAGACCAGTGTGTTATACTTCAACAATGAGTTTTCACTAGCACTAGTAGCAGCAGCAGTGCTTCAGACCTGATATTTTACTCAGTACTTTACGTGGAAGAGAGCACAGTTTCAGACCTGATAATATCTATACTTGGTACTTTACATGGGTGATGAAAAAGATGACTGGTATTTTACATGCAAAGATGAAGTTTGTAATGGTGATGATTTTACGGCAATATTAACAATTTTGCCCATCGACTCTTCTATGATGAAGTCGGAATCACTGTGTACCCAAATAGGTATACCCTTTGGACTGAAAAGTTGTCCACCTTCCTGGTTCAACATTCTTATATTCTACTTAACATTTTTGCCCGTCTGCAATACAAAACATACGTGAAAAATCTACGAAACAGGCAAACATGTTAATTAGATATATAGAGAATTGTCTACTATAGCTGACGATTTTAAATGAAACTTGGCCCGATTATAAAGGTGTCTAAAAAGGGATGCTTTTTGGGGCATTCCATGCACCTAGCAAGGGGCTTGGAAAGAATGGGGGATACGCAAAGTGAAGGAGAAAATGTCACGGACGGGTATTTTCAATTTCGCCCGTCTGAATTATTTGTAAACGGTCATGCGTAATTCCGATGGCAAGAGGTAAGTGCGCAAGAGTTGTGCACTTTGAAACTGTAAACGGCGGAATGAAGTGTGGTGTCCCGGTCGCGCAAGGCTGAAAACGAAAGTGTATGACGACACAAGGGTTTACGATTGTACTTACCGATACATGATTCCACATGTTTTGCACACAGCCCCACACACACTTTGACGGAATGAAGTTGTCAGTGTACACGCACCAAACTACGGAATGAAGTCAGTTGTGAGTGCCTACACACACAATATTGGAATGAACTTGTGAGTGTTCATGCACAACATCATCAGTTACAGAATGAAATTGTCAGCCCCGGCGACTATTCGGACACACAAACACGGAATGAAGTTGTCACTGTACACTGACACACAGACACATGCTGAAGGAATGTTGTAATTGTACATGCACGACCTGTTCCTGGTCTGCCGAAGTGGATGTGCACGAAGGGGACGTAGGAAAGAGGTCACTGTGCACAATCTTGTTCTTGTGAAAACGGAATGAACTGCACCATGCTTCATGGGAGGATGAAAACCTGTGTGAAGGACTAGACAATGGGTTCAGAACGTAACATGAACAAGTCTGTGCGAATGGAAAGAATGGCTATCTGTGCAGCTAATTATTTTGTCTCGTCCTCATTTCTCCACGAAAAGCCAGGAGCATACTGACATGCAACACAGGACACAGCACACACATGTGACGCGTGCTGTCGAGGAAAGAAGCTGTTTAACACACACCACGGGCAATCACGGAATGAAGTTCACACACACACACACGAGCGCGCGCAAGCACGCGAAATCGCTGACTTGAACATTCACAGCTGGTGCAAGCATCACGAGAAAGGGACGTCCAGCTGTCCAACTGAAACAGTTCAAGTTCAGCATGGACACTGCCTCGGCCGTTAAAATGCACTTTCCTATCTCGGAATGTTACTTTTCTTCACAGCACGTTGTTAGGGAAGGTCCCACCAGTCCCGCTCATTTTTAATGTGAAGTCCTCTGTGCAACGCATTTGAGCACTGCAATACAGGGAATGGAAATCCGAGTGTGTGGATCTCCACGTGTACCCGGTCAGTGCTGTCGGACCCCATACAGCAAGGATGTACAACGAAACGGGCCGAAAGGAACAGACCCACCACAGTAGACTGTGGTCATCCTTTTTTTCCGTCGTACACATATGAGTGTTTCATGCAAGCTGTTTTATTATTTTCATTCAGTCAGTTTTTGCAAATGACGCTGTGCCATCATGTGTGCGTGTGGTGAGGCTGTGCAGGGGTATGCCTGTGCGTATACAAGTCTCTAAGTGTGTGTGTGAGGGCGGTGGGGGGTGGGGGTGGGGGGTGCGGGGGGAGGGTGGTATGGTAAGTGATGGTGTTGGGACACTATGGGGCATGTAATAAACGACGGAAAGAATCTCTATTATATTCATCTAGAATCACACACTTTGAACAGATAAGAAATGAAAGAGAACACACAAGTACTAACATTGCACTCCATTCTGTTTACAAGCGTGAAACTGATTTCCACAAGATGTTTGTTTCAATATCGATTCATTTCGTTTTATCTCAGTAAGCCTACAACACTGCCAAGTAATGCATGTCACGAACACTGAAGTATGTTGTTGCAGGAAACACACAGAGCAGCTGAAAGGCTGGCATCATCACCACCCAAGTTCACTGCTGGGCCGTCACGCCCGGCTCGTGTGGACACCCCACCAGTGAGCGAGTCTATACTGCATATTTCAGGTCACCCATTTCACGAATGACAGATCACGACAGACTAAAACAAGGACTGGCGAAGAAATCTGGTTTGACATCTTTCACTATTTTCAGACGGAATGAACGGCACAATGGAAACTTTATATATGGACCCCTTCTCTCCGCCTTCCACGTGTGAATCTCAAGTGGGTGCCGTTTTGTCTACGGGTGAGATGTTTTCGCTTCTAAACATCATAATAACGTGTATGTGTGTCATTATGTGTGTCACTCTGCCCGTGCGTGTGTGTCAGTGTGTGTGTGTGTGTGTGTGTGTGTGTGACTAAGTACATACACATACTGCACAACGCAGAAGATCATTACTGGCACTGTCACACCATGAGGGCAGCTTCCCAAACACGCATGACGAGGCCACCGCCTGATTCCCCGACTGGAGACTGCACTGTGGAACAAGGGCACTGTGATGACACAGGACGGGGACCCTGCTGTGGAGTTGCTTCTCTGACCGGAGCACCCGTTGGGTAACATGTTGCCAAGCCAATGTCCCCTTAACATTCCAGTTCATTCCGTCATACGGTGGTCCCAGTAACGCATCTACTGCCACACCAGTGTTACTTTAAAACTTCAGTTCATTCCATCATAAACAGTGGCTCCAGTCACGCACCTGTTATCAAACTGACCAGTGCCTGCCGTGGAGTGTTTCTGAGGAGACATAAAAATGATATATATCCACCAATCGACATTCTCTCCGTAAGTACAGTTGTTCATGTTAGGATCGGAACCCACTGTCTCGTCCTCTACTCTGGATTTCATTCTCTCGCGAAGCATGGTACAGTTCATTCCGTCTTCACTTCTAATAACCGGCAATTGCGCACACTGACCGCTTTCAATCGAACTGCTTTATACGTCCCGTATCGCAGATCGGACACCAACAACGTTCCCGTATTCTTTTCGAATTTCTCTTTCGCTTTGCAAATTCCCGTTTCTGTTTCAAGCCCCTTGATAGATGCATGGAATGCCCCACAAAGACATCCATTTTAAGACACGTTTGGACTCAAGACAAGTTTCATTGCAAGTACTGACACAACTCAAACTTGCGTATACATTCACACTCCCTTCTCAATCGTTTTCATGTATGTTTTGTACAACAGACGTGTAAATTCGAAAAGACCCGTCAGTCCGATTTTCTCCTTCACTTTGCGTGTCCCCCTTGCTAGGTGCATGGAATGCCCCAAAAAGCATCCCTTTTTAGACACCTTTATAATCGGGCCAAGTTTCGTTTAAAATCGTCTACTATAGTAGACAATTTTCTATATATCTAATTGAACATTTTTGCCCGTTTCGTAGTTTTTTCACGTATGTTTTGTATTGTAGACGGGCAAAAATGTTAAGTAGAATATAAGAATGACGAACCAGAAATGGTGCACACGTTTGTCCTATACGGGTATACCTATTTGGGTACATTGTAATTCCGACTTAACACAGAAGAGTGGACGGGCAAAATTGTTAATATTGCCGATTTTACTGGCAGTAGCGTTGACGTTATCCGTCAACTATCCCATTTTGTGATTTACTGTGAAATTGAGAGTGAAACGTTACTTTTCTGCACAATAAAATTCTCAATTATACACCCTAAACAAAGCATACACAAGTCATGACTTGCATGCGTGATGGGCGAGCTTACTAGGCCAAAGTGATAACTAGTTGCACCACAAGCCAGTCGTCCCTCAATAAAACGAAGTTAAAATCCAACAGTTGTAAACTGTTTATACTTGAAGTGCAAATGGCCGATTTTTAGTTTTAAAACAATGTAACATAACAAAATATTCATCTAACTCATACCGTGTAACAATGCATATACACACCCCTTACTTTGTCAATATTCCTAAAAACCTGTTCTCTAAGCCTGTCAAGGTCGAACTTCAAATCAGTTTGGTGGTTCTGTCGTTCTTCGCATCCAGGTTCCCCCGCCATGATGTGACAAATTTTCGTATTTTATTTTCGGCCAATAAAATACTTTGTAGAAGCAAAGGCAAAAGAAGATCAGGCTGATCACTTCCTGTTCTGCTTACACCCATTTTCATTGGACAAAAAACTCGTAGCAACGACTGACAACACAAGATGGCGATGTGACTCTGAAATCCCTCTTATTATTGTTGTACGTGTCTGAGAATCTCTTTCTGCTTGAAAGGTTAGTTCTTTTCTTTTTCTTTTTTTTTTTAATACATGTGTGATTTTAAAGAAGACGAAATTTTTAAAGTGTAACAATATATGAATACAAACTCAATCAATTTAATGAAAAGACAATGAAAATACACAGTGGAAAATTACCATCTTTTTTGTTCTTTTGATTGTCGGGAACAGTGATGAAGATGTATGATGATGATGGGGGTGATGATGACTGGCAAAGGCCGATGGGGTTTATAATTTGTTAGTTTATTGTTGTTTCTCCACATGGAGAGCAGTCCGATTTCCACGTAGAATAATCTGTTGGGACGAAAAGTAACGCAATATATATATATATATATATATATATATATACTCATCATAAGACAAGCGCAGTACAATGCAATACAATACAATACACTGCACCACACGTACCACATCTGTATCAACGTCAGACATACATTCTGTCTAGAAAATATGAGATTAAAAATTTTGCCACAAGGATGACAATTAAGATGTTGTTTGTTTGTTTTTTCTTCCTTTTTTTGTGATGTGCAGATCAAAGGATGTGTTTGAATTATTTTTCATTCTCCTCTTTTTGCACAATACATTTCACATGGGAGTGGCAATGTAGCGTAAGGCTTGTTGACCTGTTGGTTGATAACTGAGTCTCAATGGAATGTCATGTCATTTGAATGTTATAATATATTGACTGGGTGGTTGGCTGCTCTACAGCTTCGTACAGAAATATGCAGCATATGTTTATTAGTTATGGTTGAGAGATCCATTAGACAGACTGTCCTTTTTTTCATTGTCAGGAAAAAAAATTTAATTCTAGAGCTGCTTACTGCTAACAAACCTTGTGAACAGTGCTTCACAAAAGTTCAGTGTAAAAATGTACACACCTGATAGCCAGTTGACAGACTAACAGACAGATTGACTGCTGGAAGTTCAGTTGTGGGGTGGTTGTTTTTGTTGTTGACCTCACTACAGGTTTAAAGGTTACAGGTCCTAAAGCCTTTGACATCCTTTGGGGCAGTGAAGCCATATCCACTGTGCCTAAGGCTTGGCATAAGAAGGTGGGACCAAATTCTCTCCTTCCACCATGTTAACATTCCACAACTGGTCAGGTACCCATTCACACCTGGGTGATGTGAGGGAAAATGTAGTAAACTGTCTTTCCCAAGGACAAAGCACAAAACCAAAATGGGGCCTCAAACTCTTATCGCTATTGAACACTGGATCAGTAGTACAATGTCTAACCAATCCTGTCACACCGCCTTCACACTCTATACATACATTGTCATTATTATTGAATCTTTGCATTAACTGTGCAGGTCTTCATAATTCCTAGTACCACAAAAGTGGGGTTCCCTCAACTTAACTGCAGACATCATGACTGAGCCATCAGACACACAAGCCGAACAGGCAAAAGAACTGGTCGACAATGTTATCTCCAACGCTAAGGATATGGTTGATGATGTTATCGCCTCAGCTTTTCGTCGTCTGGAGACACGGATGTCGGAGAGAGAGAAAACCTGCGAGTCGCTGAAGGCAGACCTTGTGTCCAAAGAAAACACATTTATATCACGGGATGAGGATTATGATATCCAAGACATTGGCTGGATGACTATAGAGGAATTCTCCGTGGAGAGAGCAGAAGAAAAGATAAATGAGTACATCAAGGTTTGTATAGAATTCTGTTTGTTTAAATGTGAACCAAAGAACCTGTATGAAGTCAATAGATAAAAGCTGCTTTGGTCTCTTTGATTTGAACAACTAATCATCCAAAGAATACTTAGAGTCATGACTACTGTACTGGCAGTAAATCCTAATTCTCATCAAAGAAAGAAAAAGTTCTTTTTATACATATATTTTTCCTCGTTCTCTCCCCCTGTGAGGTGGCACTCTCTTTCATGATATGTACTTGCATGCACACACACACAAACACATGTACAGATACATAGATATACACATGTATGCCAAGCCAACAGTGGCAGCAGCAACAACAACAAAAACAACAACAGTACTTTATCTAAACAGTCACCATTTAAACTCAGTTTGAGATCAAGGGATGGTTGTTTTGCAGACCTGGGAGTATGACAACAGTTGGCTGTACTGTGTGGACTTCCTCGGGGAGGACACTCACCCCTACGACAAGCGCTACCGCTTCAGGGTGCGCTGGAGCATCCCCACACGGCGCAAACCTGTTCCCAGGGCCACCGCCTCCGTCTACTTCACCTTTGTTATCTCTACCATTAAACCCAAGGTATGTGTGTGTGACAGTCAGTATTATCTGACTATGACCATCAGAACAGCAGAGGAGGCAACCGCTGTCTTGACTGTCTAGGCTTGAATTTGATTATTGTGGAGATTGTCTTGCTCAGTACCCTTCGATTCCTGGGTTACCAAGGGTACTGACAGTGCAAGATTCATCATAGGAGGATGTCTTCCCAATACTGTGGGTTGGCAGAACTTGCAACAGCAGTGAAGTTGTATAAAATGTGGCAAGGCTGCAGGCATCAACAGCATCCCTGCAGAACTCTTGAAACATGGTGGAGAGGGAGTGTTTGACATCCTAACTCCCATCTGCAGCACAATCTGGCACACAGGTGAATGGCCCACACTACAGACCCAATCTTATCATCACCCTCCCCTAGAAAGGAAATCTCCAGTTCTGCCAGAACTTCAGGACTATCAGTTTGATCAACCATTCTAGCAAAGTAATTCTCAAAATCATTTTGAATGGATTACAGCCACAAGCAGACACTGTCATTGCTGAAGAACAGGCTGGATTCTGCAAAGGCATAATTTTAACCTGCATACCCTTTGTGAAAAACAGCTCCAACACCAGAGGGCATTCTACATCTTCATAGACTTCAAGAAGGCATTCGACAATCTTGCAGAAAGCACTTTGGGCCACAATGGAAACAGTTAACATTGGGCAAAAGTTTATCAACACCATCCAGTAACTATACTCCAAAGCAACCAGTGCGTTATTCACACAGGCTGCTACTGGAGAGTGGATCCATATTTCATGTGGAGTCTGTCAGGGCTGCCTTCTAGATACGGTGTATGTGTTTGTGTGTGGAGTGATGGCCTAGAGGTAACGTGTCCACCTAGGAAGCGAGAGAATCTGAGCACGGCTCAGCTGCCAATATTTTCTCCCCCTCCACTAGACCCTGAGTGGTGGTCTGGACGCTAGTCATTCGGATGAGACGATAAACCAAGGTCCCATGTGCAGAATGCATTTAGCGCAATTAAAAGAACCCATGGCAACAAAAGGGTTGTTCCTGGTAAAATTCTGTAGAAAATCCACTTCGATAGGAAAAATAAATAAAACTGCGTGCAGGGAAATATACCAAAAAATGGGTGGCACTGTAGTGCAGTGATACGCTCTCCCTGGGGAGAGCAGCCCGAATTTCACACAGAGAAATCTGTTGTGTTAAAAAGAAATACAAATACAAATATCTCCTACCCTGTTCAGTGTATTCCTGGAATGCATCATGAATGACACACTTGAAGATCATGTCAGCACACTGGGCACAGTCAGCATCAAACAAAGAACCATCATGAACCTTTGTTTTGCAGATGACATCAATAGCCAGGCAGGTAGTGAGCAAGAACTTGCTCAGCTTGTTGAGAAACTGGATGAAATATCAATGAATATAGCATGGAAATCAGTGCTGAAAAGACCAATGTGATGGCCAGTCACAACACTACCATCACTGCTGATATAACCTCCCAGGGACAGAAACTAGGAACTGTTCAACAGTTCATATATCTAGGATCCTAGCAATGAAGGATTCAAACCAGATATTATCCTCTCAAGGATAGCAAAGACAACATCAGCACTGTCCAGACTGAAACCTATATGGAAGGACAGCAACATCTCTGTGAAACACAAGATCAGACTCCTGCATGCAGTGATTTGGAAAGACAAATCAAGCCATAGAAATGAGGTGTTATCACAAGATACTGAGCATCAGGTACATTTTTTACATCACCAGTGAACAAGTGCTCCAATCCTTAAAGCAGGACATTGGACCTATTGAAGATCTTCTGACATCAGTTAAGAAAAGAAAACTACACTGGTATGGCCTTGCTAAAACAATTCTCGAAGAAATCTCGAAGAACCAACAGACTAGGTGGAATCTGGGTTGGGCTGCAAAAGTGAACTTAGCAGCGCTAAGTTTGCTTAGAGTTAAGACTGTTCCTTACTCCATGGTAAATCCCAGATACTTAGGAACATTCTTAACTTTAAGCAAATAAGCACGGCAAAGATTGCCTCTTGCAGTCCAGTCCTGGGTGAACAGTTTGTCTTTGTGGTGACCCAGTGACTCTTCAGAGAGTTAAGGTGAAAGAAGAAGTCTTGCCTAAGTTACATCCCCACTCTCTCAGCCAAGAGTGCTGTAGGACAATCAGCAATGGAATGGTTCCCAAATGCAAACTAGCCCCCAGGGTTGCAGCACTAAGAGTAAGACCCAGTGCAATCTTGCCTCCCAGTTTGCGAGCCATAATCTTTAACAAGACTCAGCTGCAAATGAATTCCTATTGCAGTGAAGAAACCATTGATTATAATTTATATAGTCCTCACTCTACTGTTGGCCCAACTGTAAGCTGTAAATCTCTGATACAGGGCAGGCATAACCAAGGTATGATGACAGTATATGATCAGTAATTCTACTTATTGTATGTGTTCTTTAAGTATTATTTGTCACAACATATTTCTTTTCTGAAATTAGAGCTTTTCTACCCAGAGCGTGTCACTGTGTACAGTGCAGCACCACCCATTTTTTCTTCTTTTATTCTGCTTACAAATCTGTTTGTTTTACAGTTTGAGTGGATTTTTTTGTTTTTATAGGATTATTTTGCTGCGTTTTTCACTGTATCAGTGTATTACATTTCTAAACTTACATTTAGGACATTGCTGATATTGCATTGAACCATGCTTTTTAAATCAAAGCATTTCCTTAATAACCCAAAACTATGTGGTGGGTCTGCTTAGACCAATGCTTTCCACAGAAAGGTTTTCAAAATACCGCATTTCCACACAGTGTGTGGATGTTTGGAGAAACTTTGTCCATGCAGGGCTTCTGATAAGTTGAAAAAAACCCAAAACATTTTGGGGACCAAGGGACTCAAATTTTACCATTATCATTGTCATGTCTCAGACTGCCTTTAGAGGGTCAAACATACTGCACCTTGTAATGAAAACTGTATAACTACACACATACAAAGGCTTATAGCTATTCTTCCAGTCATAGTCATCCAGGTTCCATGGCCAAGGGAAACAACTGTTCTTTGCAGTGGATGATCTGGCTTCAGACTGAAGCTCCCATATAGGATTTTCATTCTTTTTTATGTGTTCATTTTGGACATTTTTACAATGCCCCATTGAGTGATGGACCCACTTGATAACCTTGCAGTGTGTCCTTCCCATAGTGAAAGCGTATTTCAGGAGTGCATGTTTATGTGTTACCAGAAGTCCTGCCATGCAGCTGTGTGGTGTACACCCATGTTCAGACTAGTTTGGATCCTATCCATGTGCTTGCACAAAGTGCCTGCTGCACTCAGGGCCATGGTGTGTTGTCTCATTGAAAAGGCTGGCACCCAGATTGATACTGAAGGTTCTGGTGGAGTTGGGGACAAAGATCCTTGCTTGACTCAAATATTGTATCCTGACACCCCAGTTGGATGTTTTATCCACTTGACCACCTATGTTTTTTTGGGTTTTTTTTGTTTGTGTGTGTGTGTGTATGTGTGTACGTGTGTGTGAGTTTGTCAGACACTAAACAGATATGGTATATGTGTGTGTGTGTGTGTGTGTGTGTGTGTGTGTGTGTGTGTGTGCAAGCACACACACGTGTGGGCACATTACTGACCAACCAAATTTTACATACAAAGTTTTCATACATTCTAACAATAATATGCCTTTTTGTCTTTTCAGAATTACCCCGTGGATGTTTTCTACGTGTTTGAAACCAACAGACTAGTTCACAAGTAAGTGTTTAAACATTCCTGGCTCATCTCTTTCCTCATGCAGTTTAGACATCTAATTGCAGAACAAAATTTTTTAAATCATAAAGTAGGAGACTGCTGCTGAAAATCCGTTTTTGCGTCGAGTGTTGCACAAGTTTTTTGCAGTTTCTGTAATGATATCTTGAAGTTGGAAAGTCTTGATGACAACAAAGAAAGGTTGAAAGTTGATAGAATGATATTATAATGATAAAATAGTGAAATGCCATTTGACATGCTAAAGATAGAACTGCTCCATTTCAGCACAAAACTTTCATTTCGACAAACATTTGTCTTGGATGGTGAGCAAAAACATTTGAATAAAAAAAAGGAATAATATATAGATAGATAGACAGAATGATTGGCTGATTTATGTATAGACAGATAGATAAAGTGATTGATTGATTGATATATAGATAGATAATCAGTAAAATCAGACATGAGTCATGAAGGCTTAGCCTCATGTTCATAGATTTTATCTAATCAGCATCACATTGAAAACAAACAAACAAACAAACAAAAAACCCCACAAAAACTCACACCATTTACATTGGGTCACAGGGATATCATGATGGTTGAAAAATATACAAACACCAGAAATCACCTGAAATCGTGATCATGGTGTGCTGTGTCGTTTACTAGCTAACACGCAAACATTTTGATCTTAGGCATTCTTCAGGGTCAGCATTATTCTGAAGAAACTTACTGTATTGAACAGAATGCTGTGGAGAATAATAATTTGCCAACCCCCCAGCAAAGGAGTTAAGTCCCTTGACATGTTTCCTTCGAGCCCTCAGACACAGTTGAGGCGCAAGTGATCTGCGACTTTTAAGCGAGTACTGTTGTACAGCTGGTGCATTTTGAAGTCTCTCAGATGCCCTGCTTTGACAGGTTCAGCTGGTGTCACTCAAATAGTTTTGCATGTCACCTGATGATTGATGCAAAAGCACTTCATTTTGTGACCAACAAGAAACTGCATGAGAGATCTTCATGTATATCAGAGGACTTGCCAGTTTTCAGTGTCACATTCCTGGCCCTGACATGGACCTGACTCACTGGTAAGGCCTTGAGAAAATACCATAAATCAATCCATAAAAGAACTGACTCCATTGAAAGAATCCATTATCAGCCAATGAAAATGTAAACCAAACAACAATAACATTTACATCAGTTTCATAAGACACAGTGGCAATAATTAAAAAAAAAAAAGAAAAAAAAAAGTTGTAATGAAGCAGGATTTGTTGAGTGGTTTGTACAAAAGCCATGTTTGATTTCAGAATGATGTGTCAGGCACAGCTATTACACAGTTAGAGATCAGTGGTCAGCATGTTGTGTTGTGTCATCTCAAACTACATCTGCTAGAGACACCATGTCAGCTGGTACTGTGGTAGGATGCAGTGCACTGACCACATTCCTCTGTCAACTAGAATCTTCCACATTGTGTATCTTAACTAGGTGTGATTCCTTTTGTTTTGTTTCACTGTTTTGCAGACCTGGGCAGTCCCGATTCAGAGAAAAATGGTTGAAGGACATCATTGAAACCAAGGTGTCCATGATGGCAGCTGTTCGCTTTTGAAACAGAAATGTGTTGATTTTCTTCTGTACGTTTCTCGAGGGATGTCATAAGGCTGTTTGGGCAGACACATGTGAATGCTTATGTCCATCAGTCTATACATGTGTGTGTGTGCGTGTGTGTGTGTGTGTGCATGTCTGTGAGTGTGTTGTTTCATTTGCTTGTGTCACTTGTGCCCTCTGCATACCACTGCTGAACTAACTGTTTGTTCTCACACTCTTTTTTTGTCTTGATTGATGAAGATGTGAAAGTTGACTGTCTTTCTCTCAATCTGAAGGATATGTGTGTCGGAGTGAAAATTAACCGTCTTTCTCTCAATCTGAAGGATCTGTGTATGAGTTTGCTGGCATCAGGAAAGGCTGTGTTAGCTGTGGATAGCCAGGCCACCTGTCGGTGAAGGTGGACCTGTAGAACTAATACCAGAAAGTAACGTGAAGGAGGAAAGGAGACAGGCAAGCTGACCTTGTGAAAACTGGATTATTTCACCAGCTCAGTTCTCACCGATGGAAAAGAATACAGACCATCAAACTGAAGGTGCAGATCTTTGAATTAAACTATTTATTATCAAAATTCAGAATCTGCATGAGGGGTGAGTGGCATAGTGGTTATGCACTTGACAATGAAGCAAGTGTCCACAGGTTCAAAACACATACACGGACCAGGAATTTTTTCTCCTCCCTCCACTTGATCTCGAGTGGTGGTCTAGTGTGGTGTAGGGGTCTGGATGCTAGCCATTCAGATAAGATGATAAACCAAGGTCCCATGTGCAGCTTGCACCAAGCGTAAGTGGAATAACCCACAGCAACTGCAGCAATGTTCTCCCCATGGAGAGAGCAACTCAAACTTCACACAAAAATCTGGTGAGACAAAAAGTAATCCAGTGCAGTGCATGGATTTAAAGAATCTATATTGATATGATGCAGGCCCACATTTAAACAAAAAACAACAATCCACTGTGTGGGAGAAAGGATACATATGTTACTTTGATCTGTCAATCACTTCAGACTGAATCCCATAATTCTTTCTTATTCTCAATCCGTTTGTATAATTTCTTCATGAGTGAAGTGTAAGTATCTGTTTTCGCTCCTAAAGTGGAGCTTTATTTATCATTGCACTCAATGTGAAAAAAATTAAGTGTCAACAAACTGATTTTGTGAATACCTCTGGCTGTTTAATTGTGGCACGGAAATGATTTAGTGAAAACTGAGAACTGTGATATTTCTATCATTGTACAGGTCCAAATAAAACTTCAGTCAGAGGCTCTGTGTGTTGTGTTGTTCTCTGTGATGTCACTGTGCTTTTCTTTCGGAAATGGTTCAGTGGTTTTTTCTTGTCTGTTGGACTGTGTGTGTGAGTGTTCTGTCTTCGACATCTTTTCACTTTGATACTGGACCGGAATATGTGTGTGTGTGTGTGCATGTGCATGTGTGTACGCATGCACACATGTGCCTGGATGGTTGTGTGCATGTATATGTGTGTGCTCAAGGTCCTGAATTATGGTTCACATGTTCGTGTCTTCATTTGTGAAGCAATTCTCTCTCGCTCCCTCCCTCACACACACGTACGCGCGTGCATGCACGCACTGGCACGCACACACATGCGCGGGGGGGGGGGGGGGGGGGGGAGACAAGGGAGACAACTGTACACCAACAACACACAGTGACGAAGCTAAACCCATGCACAGGCACATCAGTAATATTATATAAGTGACACCTAAAACGGCAGCCAGACAACAACACTGTAGCCTTGAAAAGGAGGGGACTCCCCGTCTTTTCCCGGTCACACACACAAACACACACACAACAGGCCAACCCTTCTTGGTAACACAGGTGTGGTGGGTAGACGAGAAAAGCGTGTCCTTGGTCTTTTAAAGGAATGCTGACTGACGTAGACGGTGGCCTCAAAGAGCAATGGGTCGTTGAGAAAGGACATTAAAAAAAACACCATATTACCCAACTTGGCGTCAGTCATTCCTGCGTGTTGGCCTATTCTTCGTTTCAGACGGTTTGGCCGGAGCGCCGGTCTACTGACCTGACACTTCACAGAGGCTGTGAATTCGAACCTGGAGCGCCATGGGGAAAAAACAAGTTCGGCCTAGTTAGAAAAAAAAAAAAATAAAATAAAATAAAACTGAAAAGGAATCGTTCACACGGTGTCAGTGTACTGGCAAACCCCCCGGCCCCCACCCCACCCCACGCCCCCCACTCCTCTGATCACTCCCCCCCTTCCCCAGGTCACGGTATCACGCGATACTGAGGTCTGTCGACGTTCAGCACCGTGCTGTAAAACACTTAGGTAAACATGCACGTTCTTTTCCCCCAAGTTACACTACACTCATGGCCAACCTGAGTTGTAGTGATCGTGTCTCTGCCGCTTACGCCCCGGCATAAACTTGACTGGATGCATGCATCAGTTTGAATCAGTCAGAAAGTAACATGCACTCCCAATGACAAGCGAGAGCAGCGTCACTTCACACACTGCAGTACATGTGACGTGCCGCACACACACGCACTAGATACTCACACTGCACACACACACACGCACGTGCGAGCGTGCACTCAGTGACGCTCGCCGCACACAACCGTGTGCACACAAGCACTGAGCACTGACACGCACACAGTGACACACACACACACACGCCAACATGACAACGGCTGACATATACAGTACACACACGCGCGCATGCACACACACATGCTAATAAATATCGCATTATTGTGAAAAGACGTTAAACTAAAGAAAGAAAGAACACACAAGCAAGCACAAGCACACACTATTACACACACACGCCAACATGACACCGGCTGACACACGCGCGCGCATGCACACACACATTCAAACACACACACACACGAACTCCGGGACACACACATACTAGTACACACACACTACTGGCGCCACACACACACACTTGAAACACAAACCGTGACACACACATACTCACAAATATCAACACGCGCGTGCGCGCTCATGCAACTACAACATCTACCCCCTCTCCATTTCTCATGTTCCCCCTCCCCCTGCCCCCCAACACATAGCAAGACATGTCCACACTAACCCCCAACCAAAGCAACCCCCTCCCCCCCACTCCCCTCCCCAGAGTTGCATCGACACAAACTGAATTTTGTTCACTTCACTCAGTCATTTCAATGCTCAGTTCTCGTCCTTCAATCCACACACACACACACACATACACGCACGCACACACATACACAGAGAGAGAGAGCAGCAGTGCTTGCACTCTCTCCTCTCTCTCTCTCTGTGTGCTAGACCAGTGAACTTTATTCATCCGTCACAGTGACACTTTATATGCTTATCATGCTGTCAACGCTCTCTCTCTCTCTCTCACACCCACACACATATACGCCGCGCGCACGCGCGTTCAGACGGAGGAATAGAGTTAATCTGAACGAAAAAATTACTTTTGTTCACCTAGTGCCAAATTTCATGCTTCTTGTGCTGTGAACACCGGACAAACAAACACACACACATACACACACATGTGCGCGCGGGCACGTACACACACATTTGGACATCGTTCCGTCTTCACTTCCTGGTGACTCATTCGGTAAAGTCCCATCTCTCTCTCTCTCTCTCTCTCTCATGTTTTGGAAGCTATTCGAATCACAAATTGAACCCATTTTAACGTATGCAGCTGAAGTGTGGGGCATGGAAGAAGAATGTAAACAAATTGAAGTCATTCATACATTTGCAATGAAAAGATTTGTGAATGTCCCCCTGAATGCATCTTAAGCAAGCAGCTTTATGGTGAAACTGGAAGATACCCACTGCATATCAAAACATCAGTGAAATGTATTAGATGCTGGCTGAAATTGGTTTTGCTTCCAATGTCCAGACTGTGTAGGCAGGCATACGAAATGCTTTTGTTTCAACATGAATGTTGTTCATTTCAATTGCATGGGTATCGAATGTTAAAAATCTCTTGGCTTTGGGATTGTACGGCTGAGCCAGGGCATAGGATGCGAGTCTAGTTTTATCTCTGAATTCAAAGACAGACTTACTTCATGCAGCAAACAAAACTGGCATACGTAGATAGAGAATGATGAATATAGATGGTTTAATTCTTTCAAAAGTGTTTACTAGCAGAAAAGTATTTAGTTATGTGTCACAAATAAGTGGCACACAGATAACCATATTAGATTTCGTCTCAGAGTTAGTGGTCTAAAAGGTTGTAGATGGTTCTTAGCTGACAACGATGTTAATTGTCCATCATGTGGAAACGGATTGGAAGATGAGGTTCATTTTTTGTTTCATTGCAGTACTTACAGTGACATTAGGAAAAACTGTTCAAAACTGGACTCGTTCACCGGTGTTCCTGATCAAAACAGTGTGGCAAACATTCTTTCATATAACAATGAATTTGATCTAAAGAAATTAGCGAGATTCATTGCAAAAGCAATGCAATTAAGAAAAAAGAAAATGGAAATTATTAATTGTGACAACATTAAACGTTCTAGGAGTTCGTTTCAAGATGATCCTCTATCCGCGCGCGTGCGCGCGTGTGTGTGTGTTTGTGGGTGAGGAGGATGGGTGGGTATGTGCGGGGTGTGAGTGAGGTAGGTGTGTGTGTGTGTGTGTGTGTGTGAGACAATCTGGGGGGGGGGGGGGGGGGGGGAGGGGGGGGGGGCGAGGGGGAATTTAGACAGGTGTGGTTGCGATTTTGCGCTCTCGACCTTGCGCGAGAGTGAGCGTGCGTGAATGAATTTGTTTCTGCCTGAAAGCGTGCGTGTGCGTCGGTGATTATAGTTCAAATGACCATACAAATTACATGAGGTGTGTTCACAAGTATGCGTGTTGTTTCTCGCCCCCTTAATTGTCTGAAGGGCGTTGTGACGCTGAATGGACATTAAAATCTTTGTCTTGTCTTGTCTCTCTCTCTCAACCTCAATGAAGAAAAAAAAAAGAAAAAAAAAAAAGAAAATGAAATCAAAATACATGAATATTGTTTGTTTGTTCGTTTTTTTCTTGCATGATATTGCTGAGACAACCCTGTAAGCTATTGCCCTATTATTCTACGTGCGCTAAATGCACGTTGCACGCGCCGGGGATCTCGGTTTATACGTCTCATCCAATCGAGAGACTGGCGCAACAGCCGAGTGGTTAAAGCGTTGGACTTTCAATCTGAGGGTCCCGGGTTCGAATCTTCGTGACGGCGCCTTGTGGGTAAAGGTGTAGATTTTTACGATCTCCTAAGTCAACATATGTGCAGACTTGCTAGTGCCTGAGCCCCATTTGTGTGTATACACAAGCAGAAGATCAAATACGCACGTTAAAGATCTTGTAATCCATGTCAGCATTCGGTGGGTTATGGAAACAAGAACATACTCAACATGCACACCCCCGAAAGCGGAGTATGGCTGCCTACATGACGGGGTAAAAACAGTCATACACGTAAAAGCCCACTCGTGTACATACGACTGAACGTGGGAGTTGCAGCCCACGAACGCAGAAGAAGAAGAAAGAAGAAGAAGAAGTCTCATCCGAGAGACTAGCATCCACACCACTTAAGGTCTAGTAGTAGAGGGGGGAGAACAAATCTTGATCTCTGTATAATTTTGGGACTCGAACCCGCAGACACCGATCGACTTTCCTTGTCTACCGGGACAGGCTTACAACTAGTTAGGCCACCGCCGCTCCATGGACGGAAAGATACGGATTGAGACAAGGTGTGGTGTAGCGTGTGTGTGTAACAGGGTGAAATTGTAAGCTCTGCCCAGCTTAGAGAGGGAGAGAGAGAGAGTGTGTGTGTGTGTGCACGTGTGTGTGCACGCGTGCGTGCGTGCATATTCACGTCCCTGTTAGCAGTTAGAAGGATTCATGCTTCAGTGTGATTATTTCACGAGCAAAATATCATTCATGAAGAATGGATGTGCTGCATCTTCGTATCTTTTTTTACAAAGTGAGTTCTCTACCTTTCCTTGGAAAACCAGCAGCTGAAATTTCGTCAGTTCTCAGTAAGCTAGAAAGGGAAATGGCAACAACGTCGTTTGTGAGCCACTGTCAACTTGATTAGGGGTATTTATCTATTCATTTGATTCCCCTCCTTGTACGAGTACAGTCCCCTGCCCTTTAACCCCTCACTTTCCCGTTCCCTTCCCCATATTCCGACACTATCCTCGTCTTTAATAAAAGACTTGGAACAGAATCTGAAGTCTGGACTGATGTGGTGAGAGGACCCTATACACCCGGTCACAAGTGGGTCATTGAGCACGCTTTGACATCTCCTTAAAACGGAAGCGGAAATGGACCACTCAAGTTGCCTGTAACAATGTTCGCTTATCTATTTCTTAGTTATGTGAGGATGCTTCACAGTTACAGCAAGCTGCATGACTCAACAGCGCCTATCCAGCCCCGAAATGCGAAACGTTGACCACGTTGCACTCTTCTTGTGGACATCCGTGTTCGAGCCATGATATGGCCCATAGACACTAGAGATATTAGTGTCTATGTATGGCCTTAGTGTGTTGAAAAGGGAGGATGAGGAGAGTGGTGGTGGGAGGCGGAGTGTGTGGGGGGAGAGAGGGAGGGAAGGGGCGCTCGCCGGGGTGGTGGTGGTGTGATGAGGAGGCGGGAGGGTGATTGGTTGGGGGGGGGGGGGGGCTAATGGAAGGGGAGGGGGGACATATTACCTCGTGACCGCGTCCAAGCACCGACAAACATTAATTTTCACATGATACGCATGGCAGTTCTGAGAAACATGTACATACCCAGCACGCACATCCCCGAAAACGGAGTATGGCTACGTACATGGCGGGTTAAAAAAGAAAAAAAAAAAAAAAGGGGGGGGGGGGAATGCACGTAAAAGCCTATTCGTACATTCATTCGAGTTGCAACCCACGATCGCAGAAGAAGAAGAATCGAAAAATAACAAACTCGAAGACTTGGTGAAAACTGAGGGCGGATCGGATACCGCTTGACACGCGTTTTACACCAGAACTGAATATGGATGGATGCAGTGACTGGACTGTGTATGGGGTGGTTATTAACTTTCGCGTGCTACAGAGATACAGGGTTGTGATTATTTGTAATTGTACGTCATTTTTTTCCCTTGTTAAAAGAAGGTTTTCTTTCAAGCATACACATTACCGGCTGACGATTTACATACATACATAATGTATTTCGACGACGACGACGATTGTGATGATGATGATGATGATAATAATAACAACAACAGCAACAACAACAAAATCAACGACGACAACAATATATAATAATAATAATAATAATGATAATGATACTACTACTACTACTAATAATAATAACAATGGATATACCTACTTTTATAGCACTCGGTTTGTCCAGAAACCCGCTAAAGGTCTTTCACAAAACACATGGTTTTATACATAATGCATCAATGTGGAAGGAGGCAGAATGGTTAAGACGCTCAGCTGCCAATACAGAGAGTCCGTGAGGGTGTGGGTTCGAATCCCGCTCTCGCCCTTTCTCCTAAGTTTGACTGGAAAATCAAACTGAGCGTCTAGTCTTTCGGATGAGACGATAAACCGAGGTCCCGTGTGCAGCACGCACTTGGCGCACTGAAAAAGAACCCATGGCAACGAGAGTGTTGTCCTCTGGCGAAATTACGTAAAATGAAATCCACTTTCATAGGTACACAAATATGTAAGCATGCACTCGAGGCCTGACTAAGCGCGTTGGGTTATGCTGCTGGTCAGGCATCTGCTCAACAGATGTGGTGTAGCGTGTATGGATTTGTCCGAACGCAGTGACGCCTCCTTGAGAAAGTGAAAGTGAAAGTGAAAGCACTACACATACACATCAACATGTATACTTAACTAGCACAGAGAGAGAGAGAGAGAGAGAGAGAGAGAGAGAGAGAGAGAGAGAGAGAGGGTATGTGTCATATGATAAAAATCAATTATCTACTCGCACTTTATTGAATATGTTTTAGAACCTGTGTTTTCATTGAATGATCAAAAAGTTCTCTGGATCGGAATATAAACTGCCTTTTTACTTGCATCTCGCCTTTACAAAAAAAGCGAACGTGTCACGAATTTCTGTCTTAAGAGACAATAATGTATTCTTGAATCTTGTAGGCCATCTTGTCCTTCCTTGTCTTGTCCTTGTGTGCGTCCGCCGCAAGTATGTGAAGTGATGGCCTAGAGGTAACGCGTCCGCCTAGGAAACGAGAGAATCTGAGCAGGCTGGTTCGAATCATGGCTCAGCCGCCGATATTTTCTCCCCCTCCGCTAGACCTTGAGTGGTGGTCTGGACGCTAGTCATTCGGATGAGACGATAAACCGAGGTCCCGTGTGCAGCATGCACCCACGGCAACAAAAGGGGTGTCCTGGCAAAATTCTGCAGAAAAATCCACATGGATAGCAAAAAAACAAATAAAACTGCACGCAGGAAAAAACAAACACACACAAAAAAAGGGCGGTGCTGTAGTGTAGCGACGCGCTCTCCCTGGGGAGAGCAGCTCGAATTTCACACAGAGAAATATGTTGTGATAAAAAGAAATACAAAATACAAATAACGTGAATGATCGAGAACATGCCCGTGTCCTTTGTTAGTCAGCCCTGAAATTTAATGGTCCCTATGCAGTCGGCTTGGCTCTTTCACATATAGTACAAACAACATACCTTGATTTGTCCTTAGTTGCTGCCTGTTGTAAGATGTTCTCCCGTTAGAGAAGATAATACACGTGTTATAAATCTTTGCTGATGTAGTCTTACACACACACACACACACACACATATATATTTTTTAAGCGAAAGACGATGCAAAATCAAAGAAAATCAATGATGAGCGCATGATGTGGGCAGCAGTATGCGCATACTTTAAATCTGTTTTTATATGATCTGTTTTGATCTCACTGACTTATTAAATCGTTTTATTAGCTGCTTAAATGCTGTTTTAAAATAGGATAGGCCTTTCATATTAAATACGAATTACAGTTCTCATCATATATGATAATCAATTTGTTTTTGATGAAGTACGTGCGCGCGAGTGTGTATGTGTATGCGTGTGTGTCAGTGTGCGCGCGCGTGTATGTATGTGTGTGTGTACGTGCGTGCGGCATGCTTGTGTATCTCTGTGTGTGTGTGTGTGTGTGTGTGTGTGTGTGTGTGTGTTGAGTTGTGTTGTTGTTGTTGTTGTTGTGTGTGTGTGTGTGTGTGTGTGTGTGTACGTACATGCGTGAGTGTTTACGTATGTAATTGTTGGTGTGTATATCAGGCTACGAAGTCAGTATTCATGTCAAGTTTACACAGACATTCAGTTTAACGAAGTCATCGAACTTCGCCGAGTAAGACTTCGCTTTCAACAAGACGAACATTTTGAATATATAGTCTACGTCTCGTTTTCATATTGCAGTCTTCGGTCAAAAGGTAGTGACAGCGAAACGTGTGGGAATCTCTGACCGTGACACAGGATGGAATCACAAATAATCAATCATTTGTCTTTCCGGACAACAGGTTGTCAGCAATGGCCTGTACTGACGAAAGCGGTTTTTCCCACTTCCCCTTTACTTCTCGCCCGTAAAAAAAAAAAGAAAAAAAAAAAGAAAAAAAGAAAAAAGGAAGACGGATTCAGTTCTCGCCGTGGCTGTGCGTTTGTGTGTATGGCTCTCTCAATGTGTGTGTGTGTGTGTGTGTGTATGCTTGCGCGTGTGCATGTGTGAGTGTGAGTACGTAGAAGTGTGTGTGCGTTGTGTCTCCATGTGTGTTAGCGTGCGTGTGTATGTACGTACGTACGTGTATGTGTGTACGTGCATGTGCGCGCGCATGTGTTTGTATGCGTGTGTGTGCGTCTATGCGAGTGTGTGTGTGTGTGTGTGTGTGTGTGTGTGTGCAGGCATTCATTCGTGCACGTGTGCGCGTGCACAAGCGCTAGCACTAACAAGGATCCACGCCACATCATCACCTGAATTTGTCAACGCCGGTGAATAAGTACAGTGCACATTGATTGGTTCACAACTTGCTGGGATGGGTCAAGTGTCGTCCCCCCCCCCCCACCCCTCCTCCGTATTGAAATAAAGGAAGGAGTGGTCAGTTCTGTGGATTAACACACACACACACGTCCCTGAATGTCCTTGTTCCCGGAAATTAGATCTAATTATACCATCTTTCCTCGTACATTATCCACACAGGGAACTTCTGTTTTCAGCCAATGACTGCACACACACACACACACACACACACACACACACACACATAGTTTTGTAGGCTGCTCCAGGGTAGACTGTCTTTCTGGAGAATGCTGATCTGGAGAGGTTCTGTTGAGTGTCTTTTGGATACTATTGGCAGGTTTGCCATCGTCAGTTCACGGCCTTCCATTTATGCGACTTGATTTGTAAGTACTACTTGAACTGTCTTTGTGTGAGTGTGGAATAGAATAGAATAGAATAGAATATTTCATCGTCATAAAACCTTAAGGTATATAAGACACCATAAAACATAAACATGAGTAAATCATTAAGAAAAGAAACATTCGTGAACAAATTTCGGCAGCCTTGGCTGTATGAATTACGTCTTAGAAACTTCTTCGTGAAAAAAAAAAATCTTTCTTCTCCTTGGTTTACCTTCATCTATTCACTCCAAGGTGATTCATTCATTTCAGCATGCACTGAATACACGTGCACTCATACCATGGCTGTAGTGAGTGGATGATGGTCCATCATCAAAGTGAAACAGCAACAACAACAACAACAAAAATCACGCTTGAATGGGATGAGAAAGATTCACGCAATTCGACCTAAAAACGTACGTGTGTAGGGGGTGGGAGTGGGGTGTGGGGGGTTTCGTTAACCGGGTTAAACGGGCTTCGTTATGTTAGAGGTCTCAGATATACACGGCAATGTTTCGACAAAAAGTTCGTTGTGCCTTAGGCATTCGGACATAATAATAATAATAATATTAATAATAATAATAATGGTATTTATATAGCGCTAAATCTTGTGCAGAGACAAATCTAAGCGATTTCGCACCAGTCATTCACACGCATAAGAGGAGGAGAAGTGCGACACTTTTTCATGAACGAGACGTGGACTCTCTATCACTTTACGTGTCTCTTTAATTCTCTCCTACCCTCTTTTCTTCTCTCTCTCTCTCAACTGTGTCATTCTTGTTTTCTGTCCACGACCCCCCACCACCCCCCACATCCTTAGTATATCTACTTATTTCATGGCTCTGACTGTGCTGCGCGTAGATAATTACAATTAAATTCTGTGCATGCTTTTATAATTTCGTATGCGGTGCTGTTACGAATATTTTTACTTTCACCCCCCCCCCCCTCATCCTCCCCCCAAAAAAAGGGTTGGATGTAAAAATAAACAACAACATATTGTGCTTATTCCTTTACCCTCTTAAAAACAATCGTTTCGTTTCGTTTCGTTTTCTTCTCAGTCTCTCTCTCTCTCTCTCTCTCTCTCTCTCTCTCTCTCTCTCACGACCACAGACACACACAGACACAGACAGGTCACTTTTTAAGAAGATTTAGACGACGATGGAAACTGAACCAATGTTCGCGACTTCAGCTTAGAAAAATTCACAACATTCAAGCCACGATTCTATTCCTGTTACCTGCAGGGTAAAGTCACACAGTAAATGTGACATCACCAGAGACCTACGTTACATCTACAAATGTAATGCCATAAATGAAATCATATGGGTGTGAATGATGTGAAAGCTATCTTGAAATAGCATCCCTCGTTATATCATGTTCCGGGCGGTCTTGTTGTTAATTTTGTTTTGTATCGTGAGTGACTGGTTCATTTTGTTAACAGGCGCAGTAGCCGAGTAGTTAAAGCATTGGACTTTCAATCAGAGGGTCCCGGGTTCAAATCTCGGTAAGGGCGCCTGGTTGGTAAAGGGCGGATATTACTCCGATCTCCCAGTTCAACATATGTGCAGATATGTTAGTGCCTGTGCCACTTTTGTGTGTGTACGCACGCAGAAGATCAGATACGCACGTTAAAGATCCTGAAATCTATGTCAGTGGGTTATGGAAACAAGAACATCCCCAGCATCCACACCCCTGAAAATGGAGTATACCTGCCTGCAAGGCGGGGTAATTAAACAGAACGGTCATTCATATAAAAGTTTACATGTCTGTATAAGTGTGTATGTGTGTGTGACTGAAACCTGACCGAATGACACAAGAAACGAATGATGAGCGCCAAATGACAGCTGTCAATCGACTGTATCCAGGTGGGCAGCCTGTCGTGCAAATGACTCCGTGTTTGTAAAGCGCATAGAGCTTGGTGTGTAACTGAGGGTAGGCGCTATCAAAGTATCCATATCATCATCATCATTAGTCACTGTCAACTCACCGATTTAATGCTTTTACCTGAAAAGTACTACCCCAAAATCCTTCGTTGAAATGAAAGATAAGACTAAAATCAATGAACGTGAGTTACATATTTCAAAGTATTTCAAGTGGTTTCAGTTTCAGTTTCAGTTTCTTAGGAAGGCGTCACTGCGTTCTTACAAATCGAGTTATTCTACATCACATCTGCTTGGCAGATGTCCGACAGCAGCATAACCCAAAACGCTTGCCAGGCCTTGAAGCGCGCGCGCGCGCACACACACACACACACGTGTGTGTGTGTGTGTGTGTGTGTGTGTGTGTGTGTACATATCAAAGTGGATTTCTTTTTACAGAATTATGCTGCAGGACACCTTTTGATGCCTTGGGTTCTTTTTCAGTGCGCCAAGAGCATACTACTCGCGGGACCTCGGTTTATCGTCTCATCCGAACGGCTACAAGCTCACTTTGATTTTCCAGTCAAACTTAGGAGAAGGGGCAAGTGCGGGATTCGAACCCAGACCCTCACTACAGTGTACTGACAGATAAGCGTCTTAACCATTCTACCACTGTCCCCCTTTGATTTAAGGACTTCGGAGAAACATAATGATACGTTTCAAGCACATAGAGCTTCAAGACGTCTTGATAGAAAATAGATACGGACAAAAATCTGAAAAATCGATTTGTCCTCAGAAAGAAAACATCTGCACACACCACTCCTCTTTTGCAATCTTTCCGTTGACTTCCTGTATCGCAATTATTTATTTTTTATTTTCATTCTGTGTGAGACAGGGAGCCAATTTTTGTTTCAGAGTTATACATGCGTGTGAACTTTGGGTGTGGGATCTTTTGGTTTGTCTCCGCATCTATAATCGTTTTGTTGTTGTTGTTGTTGTTACCTTTATTATTATTATTATCTATTATTACTATCGAAACACAAATCTGAACATTGCCATCAAGTCCAAACAGAATGACGGGAGGGTTAGGGTCAGATGAACAATTAATATAATGCATACCTATTACGCATAAAGAAAATCGTCATTGTTTCATCAATTTCTCTCTACATTCAAAATAGTGTATGGCTTTCTCTTCTCTCCCCCCCTCCACCCACCTATTTTTTTAAAAATAATCATTATACATTTACAATATGATAATACTGAAGGATAGTTCACAATCCTAATTTAGCCAGGACAATGCTCTCAAGATTTTATATTTTCTGTTCTTCGTTACATTTCTTACGTACGGCTAATACTTTCCATACTTTAGAGATATAGGGATATTACAAATCTTACCCCACCCCCCACCCCCATCCCCAAATATTATATACTTTAAGTTATTAAGGATCCTGTTGACTAGCTGATTTTAATTTGTATTTTGGGAAGTCAACCTTTGAAATAAACCACCACTGTCATGTTTAAGAGCATCGGGTAGATAGTTGACACAATACTGAATTCATTCGTGCTCTTTGAGACCACACCTGCCAGCCTCACACCGGGACTAACTGCATACAAAAACAAACAAACAAACAAACACAGTTCACTGCTGAACTGATGTAACTCAAAATGATAAACAAAAAACCCATCATATATGCAAACAACTCAAACCATAAGACCGGTAAGATCCACGTTTGTGACAACAGAATATCAAAAGTGATTAGACTGAATGAAATGCTCTTTTGTGTATGCAGAATTTGGGGAACAGCCGAATATTCAGAAACCGATTCGTTATAAAGTGCAACACCATTCACACACGCACTTTGTTCAAGCAGTTCACGTGATATTCAGCAGATTCTTCCAGGCAAACTCATGCATGTACATGTATAGAAGTAATGTTGTTCCAGAAAATGTATTTTGAGAGAGAGAGAGAGAGAGAGAGAGAGAGAGAGAGAGAGAGAGAAGATGTACATACTTCTATTATAGGTTTCAGAGAGAGAGAGAGAGAGAGAGAGAGAGAGAGAGATGTACACATTTCTATTATAGGTTTCAGAGAGAGAGAGAGAGAGAGAGAGGGTGTACATATTTCTATTATAGGTTTCCGGCAGGTGTCTTATGAATCACAGCACACGATGAAAAATGTATATGTAATATGCTGAGCTTTTGTCGTAAACCACACATCATCACGTTTCGTCACCTTCCTTCTGGCAAATGCAGATGAGAAAGGAGCTTCCTGTGAAATATATTTTCCCAAACATGTTATTGTAGTAGAGGGATGTATATACCTCATTATGTGCTAAGTTAAAAAAAAAAAAATATATATATATATATATACATATATACGTTTTTCATGTGGAGCACATGCTGTTGGTATGATGAACAGAACAATATAGGTATATGTGCTGCATTGTGCAAAGAAATCATGAAAGGGGAAAAGTGTCTTCCCGATTACAGTCTGCCAAAGACAGCTCATAATTTCGGTGCATGACTTAGGAACCTGGACAGACGTGGATGAATCATACCGCAACCAAATTTCTTCACTGATTCTAGTCCCGTCTATCTTTCAGATCTACCTTCTGTCTATTCACTATCCAGACAACTCCGTTCTTCAAATGACATGCGCACATTGTCTATTCCAAGAATTCGCACAAAATTTATGGTGAACGTTCCTTTTCTTTTGTTGCACCAAAACACTGCCCTCACACATTCGTCACACCCCAACACCCGCATTCAAGAGAGCACTCAAAACACATCTTTTCAATATGTATCTTTCTAAATAGAGCTTTTCCATCTGTATATGCTTCCTGTGATTTGATCGCTGGACATGCTCTTGGAGTTGATATGTATACACACACACACACACACATATATATATATATACACGTGTTGTGTGTCTGTGTGTGTATATACATATGTATGTATGTATGTATGTATGTATGTATGCGTGTGTGTCTATCTATCTGTCTCTCTGTCTGTCTCTCGATATATATATATATATATATATATATAGATAGATAGATAGATAGATAGATATAGTCATTTAGTTTGAAGTATGTAGATTTTAGCCAGCGTGATGTGAAGATAGTCTGAAATATGTATTTTAGCAAGTGTGATGTGAGACTATGTCTATCTATTTAATTCTACTTGATCTTATTTGATTTTTAATCTACTTTAATCTATTTTTTTATACATAATTATTTTTATGTCACTTTGTCTTAAATGTGTATATCTTATTGTAAAGCGCGGTGAGCCCCGACTATGTCCATTTATTTATGTTATTCTATTTTATCTTATTTCATTTTTATTCTATTTTATTTTTATACATAATTATTTTTATGTCACTTAGTCTTAAATGTGTATATCTTATTGTAAAGCGCAGTGAGCCCCATTTGAGATGGGGGTACGGCGCTATAATATAAGCCTGCATATTATTATTATTATTATCATTATTATTATTATTATTATTATGTATGCTTTTGTAGTGTCCTGTGAGTTTTTTTTCCGATTTTTGTAGCCATCGGTGTTTGATTGTTAGCTCGCATGCCCACTCTGCTAAGGAGGCAGTGCGCATTATGAATATTCTTTACGAACACAAATATTCTCCTTCTTCTTCTTATCATTATTATCATCATTATTAGTAGTAGTAGCAGGAGTAGAAGTACCATTATCATCATCATCATCATCATACCATGGTTGTCTCTCACGAACCGATGATAACGATGTATCGTGTCATCTTCTGTGGACACGGAACCCGAAGTCCGAAACACACATGAGGTTATAGGTGGGGTATGGAACGCAAACAGGCAGGGCAGAAAGATTTATTTATATTTTTTTATCGTTCTTCAGCCAAACGGTGAATATAAGTCAGTCAAGTTGTCAAATGATGTTCGTGTTTGCTCGTTCAGGACTTTGAAGGTTTTGCATCTTTGTTTTTTCAAGACGGGTGAAACAACCTTGGGCATTGAAAACAGTGAGAAGAAAGACAGAAAAAAAAGAAAGAAAAGTATTTTAGTTCGACGATAGAAATTATCTCTATTTTTACAAGTTTATAAAGTACACAAGAACTGAAACAAATTCATCGGGTTCAAAATCAAGATGGCGAACCTCAAGGTGAAGGAGGAGCTTAATATATGTCAATCACAACCGGACAACCCTTAAACCCCTCCTACAACCTGTCACTCAAACCAAGGTCCAGTGCAGTGGGCTCACTGGTTATGTTTTCACATTTATGAAAATAGATGTCCAATAAATCCCAGCCAATGTCATGGATCTATCAGAGGTTGCCCATCCCACCTCTGGGTTTTTTCCACACGTCAAGTCACGACACGGAAATCCAACCCACTCAAACTTGTTGGGAATTTTCCGTCGGTAGCAAACACTCTAACGGAAAGTTTCATTGGTCGAAATGTAGCACAGAGGAATTTCCCAGGGTTCATGACCCGTTCCTAGGTTTGAACAAACTTGCGAAATCGTTAGAGTGTGACCCGAATTGAGACAGAAGTGTGGTATGTCAGCTTTAAACCGAAACCTAACATGCATTCTATCTTCTGTGACAATTATATGGTTGACAATCAACCTACTTGTCTTACGTACAATATTTACCTGGATCAGCGATCCACAGTTCGTTGCCTCTCATGATCTAACTCGTGCATGATAGACTTTGAATTGGCCCGTCAAATCTTTTGGGCTTTTACTGTCTACTTTGCGATTCACTTGGCTGAAGTCCACGTTAAGCTTCCATACAATAAAGCATTAATAGTTGACCTTGAAAAACAACATTTTTTTTTTCCTTAGAAAGTACACCAAATCCTTTGTTGTTAGTGGTGTTGGTGCTGATGTTGTCACTTCTGTCTTTCGGGTGGTCAAACTCTCCACGTTCATGGGTGGAGAACGTGTTTGGTTTCTTGTTCGGGAGAGGTGGATGTTAAAAATGGCGTGTAAGCTTACTAAGGACACCAAACTGACCAAATACGTCAATCACAATTGTCATACATTTGCACCCAACCCCGACACCTCCCCACACACCCGGTCTCCCACCCCCAACCATTCACTGCACCACCTCTACCCTCCTACACACACACACACAACCTCTGTGAACGTTTTCCGCGCCATCCCCGAGTAAAAGCACAGCACATGGAAAATCAAGAAATATGAGTGGCATTTTTGCAATACCTCCTTTTAAAATTGATGAATATGATTCTTATCTTGTCGTATCAATGGCTTTCCATTGTCTTCTTAGTCTTACCACTTGACAAACAGTTTTCCGTATTGATTCTAAGTCATTTTACCTGCTCTTTGCAAATCCGGTTTCCCGACGAGATAGGCTCCACTTAACCTCCCCCCCCACCCCCCCCCCCAAAAAACCACAAAAAAACAAAAAAACAAACAAAAACAAAAAAAACCCCCCAACAAACCCTCTTCAATAATTTGTTTTCAAGGTGTACTCATATTAAATGTTAGGGACTCTTCCATTGGGGAATTCATATCCACGAAAAGGTTGACAGATAGGCATGCAAGACAGGACAATGAAGGCTTGCGGATAATGTTCTTTATATAAACATTCACCACGCCGAAATGTTTACTCGTTTGAAAAAAAAAATCAGTTTGGGGTGGGGCTTGTATCTTACATACACTTTCCTCGGTGATAACTGTGTCTTTCTTTTATTTACATGTATAACATGGTAAGCTGCAATGGAAATACTGGGTTGGCTGAGATAGTTCATGGTGAAATACAATGTATACAAAGTTGACGCACTAGGTATCCATGGAGCTTTGATTCGCTCGACCAGAATTCGTTACTCAGACACATTTCACCTTTCTGTGGTGTTCCATAGAGTTCTGTGTCAAGCCCTGACCGATTTGCCCTTAATCAAATGATAGAAAAGAAGAATTCATTTAATCCACTTACATTCTCTGGGGGTTTATTCATTGGCAGATGTCACTCATCTCCAAGCTCTTGTTTCTGCAGCAAATACTCAGGCATCAGTATGGGCAGTACAATACAATGTAATGATTATTATAATAATAATCACAAAAGACCAGTACAATACAGTCACTTCATCATTCCGTCACACAGGAACTCTTAGACTTTTAGAGCGTTATTGTATTGTGTCATGTTTGGAATTATGTAATCTTGGATATCACATCTTGCAGGACTGGAAATGAATAGGAACAAGGGATGGGTTCTTCTCAAAGTTAATCTCAAAACACAATTTCATTTTTCTTTGACGCCATCTGTTTTCTGTGTCTGTGGTTTCGGTATTCCGTTCTCGTTATGTGTTCTGTTTGACTGAGGATATGAGCTTGGACAAGTTTTGCATATTCACATTTCCTGCTGTCCAGCCTATGAATTTTGAAGGATCTTACAAGAAAAAATTCCGGTTGAACTGTGTTCCCAGCAGACAATATTTTTGACTGAATGGCTGATTGACTGATATTTCTCTACTGACGAAAGAAAACCCCTGTTTCTGCTTTTGTTTTTCGGAGCTAGACTACTGAATTAACATTGAGTTAGACTAATGTCTCCTTTCAAATTGTCATAGTTATCCCCCAATAGCAAAAAAGATAACAGGAAACACAGTATTTACAAATGGCATTAAAAAGTGTTTGTCTTTTTTTCATTAACCAGAAAAGAAGAGTTTATGTGTTCTGAACACTTCTCTGGCGTCCAGCTGAGAACCGTGTCCACTGCATTTTGCTCCTTGTATTTGTCCAGTTTGCTTCCCCTGTACCTCTCAAAGCCGATTTTTGTCTTTTTCTCCCAAATCGCCATTATTCCTCGGCGGATGCAGAAACCCTTTCCAGCCCCAGCTCTACAAACAGAATAAGAATCTGAATTTTTTTTTCTCTCTCAAGACCTTACTTGGGGCATGAGAAAAATAAATGCAGAACATTACTCGTATGCGGAAAGTACTTTCTGATTTACATATTTTTAGCCAGTACAACATCTTGGATAAATTCAAACACGAAAACAACAAGAAAACTGACTTAACCACAAACATATTCATCGTGTGTCTTTTGTGAATGAATGCGTCGCAGCGAGTATGAAAGAGGCCTACTTATTTGAGACCGGTTTTTTTATATACACTTAATATTTCCAGATAATAACCTTTTATTGCTAGAGGAAAACAAATCTTGAAATCTTTTGACATTTTGGATATTTCCAAAAAGTAACAGAAGATAAGATACAACTTAACTGTCTGTAAGTCTACAGAAATTTGTCTTTTGAATCGAGTACATAATTATAATTCTGAAGACATAAAGCACAACCACTTTTAGAACACGAACATTCATTAAATATGCAGCACAATAACTAAAATAGTAAAACTGATGTTAACTTGGTCAGAAAAATTACATGTTATTTACACTGCAATATAAGATAAGCTAAAAACGATAACAGCGCAATCACACACAAAATTTTTATGAAGATGATTGTGCATTACAATAGCTTTACCAATAACATTAGTGTAGACAACATAAGAAAACATGTTCCACAACACACCAATTGAACAATGAATAAGTAAACAAATAAAATAAAATAAAACAAAACAACATAAAGGATAAATAACTCAACCACTCGTATACACACCAAGTCAACGCGCGTACCCCCGAACAGCCCCCCCCCCTCCCCTCACACACAGACATCAGGGCATACTGGTAACAACAGTGCACCAGCCACTATCACAGAACATATCATTATGAATATGCGATAATAAAAGAATGAATAAGAAATAAAACAAACTGAATAATAAAATTTGAATATAGTACCATAATATATTCATAATTATATCTTGATGCACACACACACACACACACACACACACACAGAGCTAAAGAAAAAGAAAAAAACCCTAATACTGAGTTTGAAATGAAAATGACACCTGATAAGATAAAATACAACGTAATTGTTAAGTTCTCTGAAATGTGTCTTTTGGCTCGAGTACATGTAACATTAAACATGTTGTGATGTCAATAACTTCTTCATGGTATTAAAAGGATTATATTCAAAATATATGCAATTCGTCAACGATTTCGCTGGAACTGAGATTTTCGCATCCTTTGTCAGTTCTTGGAGTACCTTAAAACATCGAAGAATTAACAGATATGTGTTGTTGATGGTCCTATTCTGTGCAAGACGAATTGCGCAGGGCCGGGATCTGGAAGTTTCCTGAACAATTATTTGTATTTGTATTTCTTTTTATCACAAGAGATTTATCTGTGTGAAATTCGGGCTGCTCTCCCCACGGAGAGCGCGTCGCTACACTACAGCGCCACCCATTCTTTTTTTCCTTTCTTTTTTTTCCCCCCTACGTGCAGTTTTATTTGTTTTTCCTATCGAAGCGGATTTTTTTTTTTTTTTTTTTTTTACAGAATTTTGCCAGGAACAACCCTTTTGTTGCCGTGGGTTCTTTTATGTGCGCTAAGTGCATGCTGCACACGGGACCTCGGTTTATCGTCTCATCCGAATGACTAGCGTCCAGACCACAACTCAAGGTCTAGTGGAGTGGGAGAAAATGTCGGCGGCTGAGCCGTGATTCGAACCAGCGCGCTCAGATTCTCTCGCTTCCTACGCGGACGCGTTACCTCTAGGCCATCACTCCACCGTCTCACTTAACCGAATCAAACTCACGTTTTATCATTTTCATCTCTATCAATTTCAGAATACTAGTTGTATCCAAACTGACCTTAAAAAACGTAATTAAATCTTTTCTTTGAACTAGACAGGACCACCACCACAGTCGAGATTTATTCTGCTGAAGCCAAAGATTGATCATGCCCGTTCCAGCCAGTGTGTTTTATGCACAATGGATGTAAACGCAGCTTATGAACGCTTCTAACATTTCACAACAGGATTTTCCATATATGTGTCCGTGTTCACAAGAAGGCGAAACAATAGACCAACTATACGGCTGTATCAGTGATGACGTCTAATTCGCGACACGAGATGGGGTCAAGAGGTTGGTGACATACGAACAGCAAAAAGAAGATGAGAGGACTATGGAAAAGCCGAGGACCACGATGTGGCACATTAGATGGATGTGAACAACACATCATTGTTAATCAATCGTGAGTTATAATACATTCCACGAAAATAAAGGGAATAATTATCATTCAGTTGAGTGCTCAAAATATGCGGGGGTGTCAGTAATATCAACTTCTGAATATTAAAGGCATTCATCTACAGAATCACGTGTATATTCAAATGGCGCGCTGCTGTGCACAAAGGCGCCAAGTTGTGCGAGGCCAACAGGACTGCTGCAGCTGTTGAGAAGAGGCAGGCCAGAAAGTCACGGGTAAACAAGCTCCCTGACAATGATATGCCTGTCTTTGTCTGCCCCAACTGTCAGCGAACATTTCGTGCGCAGACTGGACTATTCAGCCATCTGCGCACTCACAGATAGATTCATGAGCATCCTTCCCCCCACCCCACCACCACCCTCCCCCTTCTGGATGACAACGATGGTCATCATCGATCTCGATGGACACACCCATATTCACCTCATCAAAATCCTTTTGATTGTTCTTCGGCTTACATTGTTAAATTGCAATACATGTCTTGAGTTAGTCTTCGTGCACGTCTCGTGTTACGATGTTCTTACTTTTTAACCTGATGTATTGCAGGAAATGATTGTTCGTTTGTTTTGTTGTTGTTTTTTTTGTTTCACATTTCACGTTTTCTTAACCAGTCGACATTAATTGTGCCATTGTAATGCACACCATAATGAATGATATTGTGTCAGAAGTGACTGCGCTTTATATGCTGAGTGTGACGTGTACTCAAGCCAAATTAACTCTCTCCATACGAACGGCGAAAGAGACGACGTTAACAGCGTTTCACCCCAATTACCATCATCAAAATATTGCAAGCGGAAGGCTCTTATACTGAACGTTGACAAAGAATACCACAATTCTGACGACGGAAGCTAAAGGTTGGGTCATTGAGACACCCACTGGACATCCGAGGGGTCTGTGTAGAGAGAAGAGAGGACTGGCCGTACTGAGTGAATTAATGAGAGTTTACAGAGAAGGGTGTATCTTATTTTACCGACTACAAGTAGTCAAAATAATGTAAATGAGACACAGCGTACACCTCTGTCATCAGATCCAGTTCCTCGCGCTGTGGACTATACTCATCAAAATATTATGTGGAAATGATAGAGAAGAAGAAGATGAAGATGATGATGGTGATGAAGGAAAAAAAAGCGAACAGAAAAGAAACACCACAGCACACACGCGCACGTAACACAAGATTCAAAATTTTAATTGAGCTGTGACCCCTGCTGAGGCACGGAGGATTTCCTAAAACTACAAAAAAAAAAAACCACAAAAAAAACAAAACAAAAAAAACACACACTTAAGTTTATCGCAAGGCTCGCATCGAATAAGGTGTAAAATAAGCGTTAAAATCCCGTAATCCGCACGAAAGTATCTTACGCAATATTGTGAGTTTCGAAGAACATACTATGCAAGTTTTAAAAATATGTATACCAAATAGCCTCAATGGAATCTTTTCGGTTGGAGGAAACAGTTACAAAACGAAAAGACTTTGGACATATATGAATGCCTGTCAGTTAACACTCTTATATGGATATCAGAAAACCTTGGACACACTAGGATGAAAGATGAAATTTATCACCACCAATTGGGGATGTCATATTTTCAATAAATATGGAATTCTCGCCTTGTTTGAATTGGTATACAGTGATATTTGCATTTCATTCGGAATATAGAATTATGTTTGAACCAAATAACTGATCACTATATTTTCTCTTTTACAGTGCTGAAAACACACATTTATCATGGCTACTTTGATGCAATGATTCCATCCAAAATTTTTCATATTTATCTTACAAAGCAGTAATTAAACTGTGATATAAATAATATTCATTTAGAAATAGCTGTGATTCCTAAACACAATCAAATCCAGTTTTAACTAAAATCTGGCGAATATTACTCACCCACTCCGCTCTACAACCCCCTTCTGCATACAATATTACTCTATAAATTTTAAAGATGGTTTTTGCCTCAACAGACAGACTCAAGGAAAGCCTCAAACCTTAGCAGTCTGAATTTAATCAGGACTGAAAGTAGGTATATTTCAGTTTTACATTGTATCTTTTATCAGTCGAAATGAATGCTGAAAGATATATCACTGTAATTTCATGGTGATATTGTTTTAATTTCACCATATTTCACAACCGTTTAATAAAACCGGAACCACTGACTGATACAAATCAAGGGTATCACACACACACACACACACACACACACACACACACACACACACAGAGGTAAAATAACAGGAAACAAAATTCCCGATGAGTGAATGGTATTGATGGTAATGCTGTTTAAAACAGACAAGGTCGGTGCGCTTTGGAGTGATGAAGTTATCGGTGTGGTTACTGCTTCAAGACGAGTATTTTGATGTTAATTGTAGACCCCAAGAAGAATGTAAGATATTTTGACGATGTGTATGCACAAGTGATTTTGGTGCGAGAGAGAGAGAGAGAGAGAGAGAGAGAGAGAGAGAGAGAGAGAGAGAAACACTGAAATGTTTTAATGAAAAGGCCACTGGCCCATGTCAATAGGGGTGGTTACAGGTAAATGCATAGGCGCAACACAAACATAACACTATAAGCAACGAACTTTCAAAGCTTTGTCTAGGAATATAGCCAAGCGCATAACCAATGATTTGTTTTCACTTGCAAAAAGCAATGTCATATTAAACAAGGACGGAGTATTATAATACTTAGAGGGGATATACTGTTGTCTCAGGTCAGCATATTGAGGGCATTGTAACACAAAGTGAACTTCTGTTTCTTTTTGAAAATCACAGAAAGGACAAGACAGCTCATCATCTGTTACATTAAGTTTAAAACGTAAAGAGAGAGAGAGAGAGAGCCTTCCGATTTCAGACTTTGAGAAATGGTTACACCCCCATATAAGTATATCTGATCACTTAGCTGAACGAAATCCCAATAATCATCACTGTACATATTCTCATTGTATAAACAAGGGCTGTATTGATCACGTTTTCCCCTCATTACTTGGTCTCCTGCTCTCTCACTGTCATCTCGCATTTTCCTGTCTTTTGTTCTGCATGTGTCATCTCACGACATGTCGCGCTTTGGCGTCACCCCTGACGTAAAACTGCAGTCGGCTGCATTGTTTCCTCCCTTGTTGTGAATACGGACTTTTACTACTTGGGAAAGTCCGCCCCATATTTCCGAGAATCGAGTGAGTTTAAGTGCGCACTTGGAGGTTCTTATACTTCATGGCGGAGTTCGGTGTGATGTACTAATAGGAAACTGACACAGCATGCATGGCTGCTTTTACCACAAAGGTTTTGACCGATAATAAGACAGTCTAAAGCAGTTGAACAGGTGCAAAAAAAGAGCAACTAAAATGATACCAGAGTTAAGAGATTTGGACTACAAAACTTGCATTCACAAAAATACAGAAGATATAGAGGAGATATGATACAAGTATTAAAACTTGCATTCACAAAAATACAGAAGATATAGAGGAGATATGATACAAGTATTAAAGATAATTAATAAACTAACAAACTCCATGTTACCAGAAGCTCAAATACTAACCTTTTCACAAAATGTTGCAGAACAAATATTCGTAAGTTTTCTTTTAGCTTTAGAGCAGTTAAAGGATGGAATGCACTGAAAAATTCAACAAAAACAGCTAAAGCTATTGACCAGTTCAAGAATCTTCTAGACAATGACTCTAAATCATTAATAAAACCATTCGATTTTGATGAATGAACATTTAAAAAAATTCATACGCATGTACGCAACCCTAAACTATTTCTATATTAAGAAGGGGCGTTGAAAAGCCAAAAAGGCTTAAAAAAAAGTCCCAAATTCTGTATCTGTATCTGATAAAAGATAGTAATTTGGAAGTGGATGATATCACGGTGTATATATATATATATATATATATATATATATATATATATATATATTGTAGATACATAATAATACATAGTTTTTCTATGGCGCGAGATCCAGCACAAATGCTGCTCAAAGCGCCTTACATCATCCTAAACATGCCTTAAAAAAAAAAAAAAAATGCAGAAGTGAACTTTTTGAAAATTGTTCTTGCTGCGAGGATTTTTGTTTTCTTTCTAGAAGGGCGTATTGCAATGAATCAAGTACAGTTCACGTGGTGATGGTGAATATACATCATTTGTCTGGTCATTTTTTATCCTCTACCAATGCGGTTGGCTGTATTCGTGTTGTTCCCTGCTGCTCTTCCTAACCCTGTCTGGTTCTGTTCATCACAACTTTACGTTAAGGAAGGGGAAAAAATGTAAAAGAACGTGAAATCCAGAGCTAGCTGTTCATCAGCGTGTTTACGTGTGGTCTTCCAAGAAAGGTTACAATAACAAACGCAATAATAGTTCTCATGGAAATGAACACAGCAAACGCCATTTACTTGGCTTTGTAAAAGAACGGTTTGAACAGGACATGGAGGATTACAATGACATAAGGTCCCACAGGACTGCAAAGCAATAATAATAATGATGATCATAATAATAATAAAAGTAACAGTAATGATAATAATGATGATGATGTTGATGATACTAATACTACCGATAATAGTAAAGAGCAGCAAAACAATAACAAATAATGATAGTTTCAGTTTCAGTAGCTCAAGGAGGCGTCACTGCGTTCGGACAAATCCATATACGCCACACCACATCTGCCAAGCAGATGCCTGACCAGCGGCGTCAAATAATGATAGTAATGGCAATTATAATAATAACAATTACAATAAAATATGAATAAAACTACCCTTAACCAGTTCTTCAAGCGCGCGCGCACACACACACACACACACACGTCCACGGGTAATCACTCCATTATATCTCCCCCACCTCCCTCTCGCCACTCCCTCCCCGTGATAAACAAACATTCTGTATATAAATACTTAGAACGATACGGGCCTCGCTCGAAATAATATATCTAGTCCCACAGACAATAAGCGTAAAAGATCTATAAACTATAAAGAGATGAAAAAGTTTCGCAAGTGAGACAATCCAACACATTGGTGGCCCTGACTTGAATAATGATTTTAAAATTTTTTTTTACGGAGGGCGATGAACTGTTTTAGGTTTTATTAAGAGAGAGAGAGAGAGAGAGAGAGAGAGAGGGTGGGGTTTGGGTGGAGCAAAGTTCAAGAAACAAAGATAATACTGTATTGAGGAGGGGCAGGTAGAACACACGCATACATAACTGCGCCACCTGCGCAGCTTGCGCGCGCGCGCGCGCGTGTGTGTGTGTGTGTGTTGCATACGTGCGTGTGTACGTGCGTGGGTGTATGTTTACAAGGCAAGTGTCCACCACTGTCACAGAATAACCCGACCCGACGTGCGAGTGGCAGACGTGCAAAAGGTAACCCTTGTGGCATGTTACGCAGTTGACACTGACAGGCCGACCTGAGTGAAGTCACGATTAACTAACACGTGCTATCAACACACAGAGCAGCTGCAAACGCTTGGTCCCTTCATATACGAAACTAACATTGCACAATTTATAATAAACACGCTGCTCATGAAGGTTGATTGTATAGTTTTATTTCCTGCGTTCGGAGACTACAAATGCGTTCATTGGAATATGTATGTATACGAGTGGACGTTTACGTACGATCAGTTTTTTACCCCGCCACGCATAAACAGCTCGATCTCCATTTTCGGTGGTGCGCATGCTGGGCATGTTCATGATTTCCACAACCCACCGAACGCAGATATTGATTGTGGGATCTTTTACATGCGTATCTAACGCAGAGGGAGGTCAGGTATACCAACATGCAGGTCTGCACATCTGTCGATGAGGGCATCGGAAAAAATCCCTCCCCCCCCCCCACCCCCCCGTCCCCCCAACCCGCCTTAAACCACCCGACGCTACGACCCAGACTGAACCGAGGGCATTCAGAATTGAGTTGAATCGCTTCAACTGAACTAACCACTTGGCTGTTAGTGTATCGTCCATCCTTTTATTCGCCCTAATCACTGCGATGAGTACCAATACCTTAATTAACAATACATGCACATTAACAATTCGCACACGTGCTTCTTATAACAAAATAGGAAAAAAAACAAATAAAACTGCACGCAGGAAAAACAACAACAAAAAACAAAAAAACCCAAACAAACAAAAAAAGGGTGGCGTTCTCAGTGTAGCGACGCGCTCTCTCTGGGGAGAGCAGCCCGAATTTCACACAGAGAAATTTGTTGCGACAAAAAAGAGAAATACAAATACAAAAGGATAGCTGGAAAGTCACACACACACACACACACACACACACACACACTACTTGCACCAGCCCAGCAAGCCTCAAATTGCTGTATCACTAATGTACACTCTTTCAGTGTGTGTGCCCGCCCGTGTAACTGATTGTTAATGGAAGAAGCCATATTTATAGATAAAACAAAAATCATACAAGACATATCTATTGGAATTATCGAGTAGGTTTCATGTAGAATCCCTCGTGCTTAAACGAGTGATTAATTTGCACATGATTGGTATTTTCCTGTTTTTGTTTTTATTTCATTTTTATTATTTTTTTAAGCGCCTTATTTCAGTGCGCCATTACATTTGGCTGAAAATCAAGACTGCTTCCAAAAGCTTCACCATTATAATTTGCCCTGTCATCTTCTTACAACTGCTCCCTTTAGTTTCTTTTGCTGCTTTATGTTTACCAAGCCCACCCATACAGATGCAACAGACGGTCTTTCTTTTTTCACCACAAAATTAATGACATCTCTGCCATATGGGAATGCTTGCTTTTGAGAACGGACACTTCCAAGCCAACCTGTTTGTGTTATGTCAATTTTTGTACACCAGAATTTGGGACATTTTGCCTGCAATAATTTATGTCGATGATGATGTTGGTGATCCTGCTGCTGCTATAGGAGTCCATCTAGGTTTGGGATTACTTAACAAGGCTTGCACTCTCACAATATATCCCGGCTGAGAGATACAGACACACCTGAAGTGCTGCTCAGGGAATTTGAAGAACACTAACAAAGACCCATTCATGAAGTGGATTACCACCGACTGTGTGTTCCCACCCTTGTAATTAATTCTAATCAGGACCACAGCACACCTAACCTGGGTAGGTTCCGGTCACGGACCGAAAACCCCGCCTCTGATGAGGTTTGAACCCAGGTCCTCCCGGCTCCCACTCGTCATTCCGCGACGCTAATGTAGTGGTTTTTATCATGATGTGATGGACGCGTTTCGGTTATAAAATAGCCGTCCTTGCTGTCTTGGATATCAGCGTTAGAGAATTTGTCATTTGAAGCTCTCTTTCGGCGCAATCGCCGAATGGTTAAAGCGTTGGACTTTCAATCTGAGGGTCCCGGGTTCGAATCTCGGTGGCGCCTGGTGGGTTAAGGGTGGAGATTTTTACGATCTCCCAGGTCAACATATGTGCAGACCTGCCAGTACCTGATCCCCTTCGTGTGTATACGCACGCAGAAGATCAAATACTCACGTTAAAGATCCTGCGATCCATATCAGCGTTCGATGGGTTATGGAAACAAGAACATACCTAGCATGCACACCCCCGAAAACGGAGTATGGATGCCTACATGGCGGGGTAAATAAGCAAAACGGTCATACATGTAAAATGTTTCATGTTTGTCTGAGTGTGTGTGTAATGCGTGCCTGAAATCTGATTGAATGACACAGGAAACGAATGATGAGCGCCCAATGGCAGCCGTCAGTCAGCACTACCCAGGTAGGCAGCCTGTTGTGTAAATGAGTCCGTGTTTGTAAAGCGTTTAGAGCTTGGTCTCTGACCGAGGATGGGTGATATATAAGTATCCATATCAATCAGTCTATTTGTACTGTCTTTCTTCTTTCTTTCCCGCTTTCCCAGTTGCCACCCCCCCCCCCCCCCCCCACCCACACCTTGTTCTCTGCCTACCTCCGTCCCTCACATTCCTGCCTTGGCTCAGATCCGTGTGATCGACGTTGTTCTCATTTCTATCTGCCAATATCATGGCTTTTAAAAATGTTTCCATGTCGGTTAGGTTTAGATCCTTCATTTTATTTGTTTATCAGTTCATTTTGTTTTAGACGTGTTATCTTCAGGGAAATGGCTGGTACCTCAAATGTAGTTTATATCACTCGTCTCATAAAAGGACTTCACTGGCGTGATTGAGTGCTTTGGCTGAATTAGTATGTATTGTTGGTAAGAATATTCTTTTATATTTGGCCCTGAAGTTTAGTTCAAGTATGGTTTTGTTTTAAATGCACACCGATTGCAATGACATGTGCTTAAGAAAGCAAGAGTCGAAGTTCTGAATAAATACATGAATAGCTTAAAATAAAAAATAAAGGTATTTAAAGGAAAATAAAACACAGACGAAAAAAAAAAAGAAGAAAAACAAAAAGACTTCTCGCTCTACCAAGCCCCAAGTCCTTTTGCACACGCATTTTAAGAATTACCGGTTTTTGGTGTACATTGCGTTGTGTTGTATTATTCCTTTGTCATCACATTTCTGTGTGTAAAAAAATTCGGGCTCCTCTGCTCAGGGAGAGCGCGTCGATACAATTAGGGCGCCACCCATTTTTTGTCGCTGTTTTTTTCCTGCCTGCAAGTGTATTCGTTTTTCAATCAAAGTGGATTTTTCGACAGAGATTCGACAGGAATAACCATTTCGTTGCTTTTCTTCTTCTTCTTCTTTTTTTAAGGGGTGGGGGCTAGGGTGCTACGTGCGCTAAGTGCATGCTGCACACGGGACCTCGGTTGATCGTCTTATTCGTATGGCTAACGTCATGACCACCACTCAAGGTCAAGTGAAGGGGGAGAAAATACTGGCACGTGTGGCATTCGAACCACTACGCACAGGTTCTCTCGCTTCCAACGCGGACGCGTTACCTCTATGCCAGCACTCCACAAACTATTACAAGCAAGACCTGAAAAAAAGAGAAGAGATTATGATGAACATCTCCTTTCGTAACAGCCGACTGACAAAAGCTAGCTGGCCAAGTTATCAACTTAAGTTGGCGTTCAAAGTCTAATCGATAATGGTCTGGTCTCCGCAGAATGAGAATCGTGTAACTGGGTTCCGAATCAGTAACCACGCGCGTGCGCGCGCCCGTGTGTGTATGTGTGTGCGTGTGTGTGTGTAATAAGTTTTATGGGTGGAGTTCATATCCAGCACGCACACAACTTACGAAGGCTAAGTGAGTGTGCTGGATTCCCACATATGGCCTGGTTCACCACAGCCCTCCCCCCGGCCCCCTCTCCCAAAGCGCTGTCACAAGTTCACAATGGAAGTGAGCGAACAATCGCGTCAGAAACAGAAGCATGCATTATGTGATCACACATCCCGGACGCGACCTTTGGAACCCCGAATGTGAAGAGGGTGTCAGGTCCGGTATGTGGTCACATAATGCTGCTTTTGTTTTGAAAACAAGCACCTTGACTTTTTTGCAAGTTAGGTGCCAATTTAAAGACACGTGGGAAACAAAACCACACGTCGTGAACAATCAATACTATTCGGATGAGACGATAAACCGAAGTCTTGCATGAACTTATTATAACACGTAAAAGAACCTCTGGCAACAAAAGGATTGTCCATCGCTGAATTCTGCAGAAAACTCCAGTTTAATTAAAACGCAGTCAGAAAAAAAAGAAGAAGAATAGGGTGTGGCGTAGCACTATGTGGACAAGCTTTTCCTGGGGAAAGCAGCCTGAATTTAACACAGAGAAATCTGTAATACAATACAATACGATACAATACAATGCAATACATACTGCTGGTTTTCGTTTTCGAACTATCAAATTGAGTTTTTAAAGTTAGCAGCGGGGTTTAGGACAAACAGGGTGGAAACAAACAAAAGCATGCCTATGGCAATTATTCATACCAGTGAAAACAGACTCCCAAGTCTCCACACAGAAAATGACGAACGTGAGAGTGGCGAGACTGATAGTGATCGTGATGGTGGTGAATGCTTTCTCATTTTCAAACAGCTGCTGTGCTAAATAATCATTATCAGTGTCATCAGCGCTGCCATCATCAACATAAGCATCAGCATCGACATAAGCTGAGGTGCGACGTAATGTGACCGAAATGATGCTCACCACAATGAAACGGCTAATTGTGATAATAATGATAATAATAATGATGATAGCAGTAGTAGTTGTTGTTATAACAAAAATGTATGTATGTATGTATGCAGTAGTAGTAGTAGTAGTAGTAACACATAATTTAAAAAAACAACAACTATGAATCTTGTGCGGAGACAAACCAAAGCGCGTTGACACCGGACATTCACATGTATGCATAACTGTGAGTCAAAGGGATGTAAGAACAAGCTTTCACGACCAAATACACGGCCTTTGCTAGCATTGCAAACGTTCATCTTAAAAGGTCCCATTTAACTGAACAGATGAATTACCCGTGGACAGACAGACAGATGTCTTCCCATGATAGCCACCCACCCGGCAAACTCCACCCCATCTGATAAAAATGACAGGACTTTGATCTCTCAGATCTCCGACTTCGGACGGTTCGCTTACATCTTCGTAATTTGGGGAGAAATAAACTGAACTTATCACACACGGTGTCACCTTTAGATTTTTGTCATAGCGACGACATACCTTGGAGTCGGAGAAGTATCATACTTTGCTGACCGAACAAATAACTCTCTCTCTACTTGACTGTCTGATCTCACTGTCTGTCAGTCTGTTCAGAGCTAAGTGGTGAAGTAAACGCACGTGTGTGTGTGTGTGTGTGTGTGCGCGCGCGCGCGCGCGTGCGTGCGTGCGATATTGCTGGCTGTCGTTCGCTGTGCATGTTAACCTCCACTTTGGAGAAATACAATTGCTCACATGAGCATTAATGAAAGATCCTTGCTTTAACCCTCACTTCCACTAACTACTACCACCACCACCCCACCCCATTCGCAAATCAGTTTTCAAGGTTGAAAGTTCGGCCAGGACGGCTTTTGACGCATCATCTACTTCATTATGGAAAACGAAGACGTCATGGCTCGGATTTATTGTTATCATTATGATCTCCCTGTCTGTCCTTCTCTCTCTTCATAATTACATCTTTACATCTCTCTCTCTCTCTCTCTCTCTCTCTCTCTCTCTCTCTCTCTATATATATATATATATATATATATATATCACAATGGAGACTTTAGTTTCTGAAAATGGGGACTTTCGTGGATGAGATAGCTGACATCTGACTCCCTATCACTGACGACACCAAAAGGTTCGTGAACTCTGTCACCCATTGGCTCCCCTCTTCGCTGCTAGCAGCCTGTGCTTGGGGTGTAGTGTAGGTAGGGTGAAGCGAACAACCTGGTATTACCGGTGCAGATCAGATCTAGGCTCCGCCCCCCCCTACGGCCCCTCTGGACGGTATTCTCCGAACCGCCGAGTGAGTCGAGTTCCCGGTAGCCTTAACTTCCGTGCCGCAGTTTCCCATTCCCCGTGCCTGGCCCGTTGCACTGTCAAACTGGGTGTCCCCGGAACGAACACGTTTCATTGTTTTGTTTGCTCCGACAGGCTGCGGTTTGTGTCAGTGCTTTTCTTCTTCTCCGGGTCTGCAGTTTGCTGCCCTTGAGTTGGCTTACCTACGCTTGTCTGTCGACAAGTCAGTGGTCAGGAGAGACGCTGGACAGTGCAGTTGTGCTGGTGGGTGGTATAAAAACAGTGTGGGACAGCTTGGGGTTAGGGTAGGTACCTAAGGTAGGTGTGGGTGCTGTCAGCGGCTGTCAGACATCATGGCGGAACAGGTGGGACAGGACGACTGCCGCACAGCTGATCACTGCTCGCTTCTCGCTGACGACATGGGCGTGAACTCCAAGACAGTCTTTCCTCCTCCTCCTCATTTTTCTTCTTCTTCTTCGTATTCAGCAGCAGCCCCACTGCAGGGCTTCCCTCGCACCACCAAGGACTTGGCTAAGCAGGTGGCTGCCTGTCAAGTGGACGGCGGCGGCAGAGGAGATGACACTTTGTGTGGATGCGGAAACGCCGGCAGAGACAGACAGAGCCGTGGTGGTGGTGGTCACAGTGGTGTGTGTGGAGGTCACCACAGCAACAGACAGCAGCTACAGTTGAGGGTGATGGTGGCCGTGGTGCTGAGCTGTGCCGCCCTGATGGTCACTGCCTGCTGCACCGTGTGCGTGGTGCTGGTGCTGGCGGGGGAGGGCCGGGGGGACAGCAGGATGGAGGCGGAGGTGCAGGACTTGAAGGAGGAGGTGCAGAGATTGCGCGCAGTGTGCACCAGCACCGCCAGGTGGCCGGCACCACAGCAGCAGCAGGGCCCCGTGTTGGCTGCACACACTGACTTTCCCGCTTCGGGGTTTCCGTGGCAACACGAAGCCACTACCCGTGGTCGTGCTCCCAGTGTTCTGTTCCGTGTGCATGGACGAGTCGACGCTCAGGTAAGACAACCCTTGGAAGCACTGAAAGTGAGCGTTTGTGCACGAGTTATAGAACTTGAGCAATTGTTTTCCCTTCTTCTCCGTGCACTTCAACGCAGTTGAAGTGATTAAGATTGCAAATTTGGGTTTATCTATTCATTGTATCTGATCTTTCAACTCACTATACACAACGCCACACCCATGTATTCTCTCTCTCTCTCTCTCTGTGGGTAGGTCGCCATCAACAGACCTCTCGCCTGTCATGGTGGAAATACGTGTGTGCCTCCCCCTTTGTCCACCCGCCACTCCAGTGTGTGTGTGTGGGGGTGGGGTGGGGGGAGGGTGGGGACACAGAGAGAGAGAGAGAGAGAGAGAGAGAGAGAGAGTTGGGGGTGATACTGAACACATGCACATACGTGCTTTATATTCCATGCGGATATTTGTTAATTATGTTTCTCTCTTGCCAAACGTACGGCCTGCTTGTTAATTCCAGCTGTGCAGTTCAACATAAGATAATTACTGATTGCACGCTGTCAGTGTCAGTTGCCTTCACTGCAGGGTTGACCTTATAAATGCACCCTCTCGCTGTGCAGTTATTTATAGCTGACAGGATCCACACTCTCCAGTGTAGTAGGGTTAACACGACACACGCTGCACGAAGTGGAACATTTTCGGAGAGAGAGAGAGAGAGAGAGAGAGAGACTCATGTTTCAATTGCTGTTCAGTGACTTTCCTTCGTGTGTGTGTGTGTGTGTGTGTGTGTGTGTGTGTGTGTGTGTGGAGGCGGGAGGGGAAGTGAGAGAGCGAGAGAGAGCGAGCGAGAGAGAGAGACAGACAGACAGCCGGACAAGACAAGACAACTTTATTTTAGAGGATAATAGATAGCACTGGCGCACTTTTTTGCATCCAGTCCCCGCCCTGAAACAGTGTCTACACTACACAATACTACATTATATAATTATGTCACTGCATGTACTACACAATGCTACTTAAAGTCATAACATGCGAATACAATACTACATAAAGGCATAAGCATGGTAAAAATAACACACACACACACACACACACACACACACACACACACACACACACAGGCACAAGCATATCAACATAAAAAAACCCAAAACCAAAAAACAAACAAAACCAAAAAAAACCCCACAGAACATACCTACACACACACACACACACACACACTCTCTCTCTCTCTCTCTCTCTCTCACGCACACGCACACTTTCACACACATAAGCATACATTGTGTATGTTAACAAATACTATACTAATGTGAATATAAAACAGTAAGTCTAATAATAATAACAAAAAATACACATAGCAATAACAGGCCGGGTAGGGAAGGGGGGGAAGGGGGGGAAGAGAGAGAGAGAGAGAGAGAGAGAGAGTGAGTGTGTGTGTGCGGCTTGCTGGCTTGCTTGCTTGCATTCAAACGATAAAAGAAAAGAAAAGTAAGAAAGACACAGAAATCAAAGCGAAAGACAATGGACTGAAATGCCGTATCACGCGAGTGACCCTGTCATTGTCATTCTGTCGTTACTCGTTAATCAGCAGTTACAACATACAAAGTTAGTGTATTATCTCTGAAAGAAAACTGTTGACACGTTTGCTGATAAAAAGGCGACATAGTTATGAAAAAAAAAAAAAAAAAAAAGAAGAAGAGAAAAGCATAGATATTCCATCCACACAATCTGTTTCAATACGAACGCTGATTCACATTAAATATGCTTAAAACGTGCAAAATTGTATAAAACACCCAGTTAAAACTAATAACAGTTACTAATTTGAATAACAATGGATAAATAAATCAACAAGAAAACTAAACGAAGGAATGTCAACATGTAAAATGTAAAGTGATTACGTAATCACATATAACCTATACATGCATTTGCATGCACATACACTGCACAATCACACACACACACACACACACACACACACACACACACACACACACCTATCTTGCAAAACAGGTGACCAAAAAAAACAAAACCATGTTTTATGCGGATGCAAGCTCCAGTTGGAAAAAAAAAATACACAGATCAGTACATTGACAGCCAGTACTAGGTACTTTTTTTTTCCTATTTCATCTGAAAAATATCTAAAAGCCATCAAGAAGTCAGTTGTTCAGTTTTAACTTGTTAATGGATTTTTTTTTTTTTTTTAACAAACCTGTACATCACACACACACACACACACACACACACACACACACACACACACACACACATCTCCCTATATAATTATATTTTGTTAAACTGAATCCCCCACCCATACTCCTATTATGCTTGCATGAACAAAGTTGTGTGTTTCTAATTAGTGATTTTTAGAAATATTTGTACTCTGATTTATGTGGTTAAAAAAACAACAACACTATCTCTTGTAATATGGCCGTCTAATTTTCCAAAGCATAAATTCCCGGTGTGTGCGTGTGTGTGTGTGTGTGTGTGTGTGTGTGTGTGTGATTTGGGGTTGGGGATGGTGGTTAAAGAGGGATATACATATGAAAATGATAAACTAGAACAATGGAATAAACAATTCGTAAATATCTGTGCAACGGCAAATAATAACATAAACATCAATAAAAACTTTTGAAAATTAAATATCGCAAGATCGCATCACAGAACCACTCCTACTGGACTAAATAACAGGGATTCGGCAATTTCAATCAACAGTAATTGGTTGGACATTATTTCTTTTATGTTATGTTCTGAAAATGTTCTAACTTTACATGACTTTGGAAGCAACCTGACAATCGTTTGACACTGAAACAAAATATGATTTCGTGTGATTTGTTTACCACAAACACAATAAACGCGCGCGCGCGCGCTGTGTGTGTGTGTGTGTGTGTGTGTGTGTGTGTGTGTGTGTGTGTGTTCCCTCAGAGTGTGTGTGTGTGTGTGTGTGTGTGTGTGTGTGTGTGTGTGTGTGTTCCCTGAGGTCTATGTTCCCCCAAATTTTCTTTCAGCCAGGTCTAAGTTCCCCTAAGTCCATGTTCACCCAGGTCTATATTCCCACAACTGCCGGGGCCGACCGCTATTGACCACAAAACCAAAAAGTGCTCAGATTGCATTATGTTGTCACATCTGCGCATTGTGTGCTGACAGGTGTTTGACCACTGCCGATGACCACTGCTGACCAATATCAGAGCTCGCATCACTTGTATGCAACATTCGGGCATCTTGGCAGGATTTGACCATTAGTCGACTACTGTTGACTATTACTGGCCATTTCTGACATTTGCTTGCCACTGCTGACCACTATCAGAGTTGAGCGTGCATCACTTTGCATGCAATATTACGGCGTCTTGACAGGATCTGACCATTAGCTGACTACTACTGACTTTTGTTGACCATTACTTGCCACTACTGACCACTACTGACCCCTAAAAATCTCATACTGACCACCAATAACCACTGGCCATAACCGCCTTCTACTGACTACTGCTGACTACCACTGACCACCGCTGACCACTGATTACTATTGGCCACTGACAACTACTGACCACTGCTAACTACCACTAACCACTGCTGACTACCGCTGCCAATCGCTGACCACTACTAACCACTGCGGACCACCGACCACTGCTAACTACTGATGACTACTTACCACCACTGACCACTGCTGCCCACCATTGACCACTGACCGTTCAGCACCACTAACCACCACTGAGCATCATTGACCACTATAATACTGACCACAACTGACCATCAACCACCACTGACCACAACTGTACACTGCTGACTACCACTGCCCGCTGCTGGCTACTGCTGACTATTGACCCACTGAGCACCACTGACCACTAATGATCACCGACTCCAATGACCACTATTGACCACTGACCACGGCTGATAACCGCTGACCACTGACTACTGCTGACTAGCACACAAATGTACATACATGATTAAACATACATAGGTTTGGGTGAAAATAGACTCGAGGGAACATAGATCTGGAGGAATAAAGGCCAAGGGGAACATAGGCCTGGGGGAATAAAGGACAAGGAGAACATAGACCTGGGGGAACGTGGACAAGGGGAACATAGGCCTGGGGGAATAAAGGACAAGGAGAACATAGACCTGGGGGAACGTGGACCTACCAGAAACGTTTTTTAGGGAACATAGACCGGAGGGGAGAGGGGAGGGGGGGGGGGGGGGGGCGTGGGGGATAGACATGCTGTGTGTGTGTGTGTGTGTGTGTGCGTGTGCGCGCGCGTGTGTGTGTGTTTGCGTGCACACATGCGTGTGTGTGCGTGCACGTGTGTGTAGACACTGCTGCACTGAGCAAAACCAGGCTTGTAGAAGATGGGTCTGTTGGCCAAGGAGGGGGGGCGGGGGGGGGAATTGGGGGGGGGGGGGGCGTACGGAGGGGCAGGGAGGGAGGCAGGGGGATGAGGTCAAAATCTAAAGTGGAGGACTGGCAATCAAGACAACGACTATTCTCAGTAAGCTACCATGCCCCCCCCCCCACCCCCCGTCTCCACCAACGAACGGTTGATAAAACTCCGCTTCCCTCTGAACACCCTGTGCCATGTCACAGTCCTCAGCAACTGTGCCCTCACACTCTGACCAGCAGCGATGAAGCAAATGAAACCTTCTACGAGGATCTTGATCGCCTCGTCTGCACATACATCCTCAACTACCGCACTTTTAGTTTTTGTGCTCATACTGTCTGGAAATCGCTGCCTGTCGGTCTTAGGCAACAACCAACTCTCGCTCTGTTCAAATCCCGCTAGGTCTGTGAGGAACTTTCGTGACCCCCCCCCCCCTCTCCCCCCGACCCCATCCACGTCTCCCAACCCCCTGCCCCACTGTTAGTTTGAGCTGTTTTCTGCTCACAGGTGCGTGCGCGCGCGCGCGTGTGTGTGTGGCTGAGTGTGGTTTGTCATGGTTGTCAGGAGGAAGGTGGCAGAATGGTTAAGACGCTTATCTGCTAACACAGTGTTCGTGAGGGTCAGGGCTCGATTCCTTCTCCCACGTTTGACTGCAAAATCAAACTGAGCGTCTAGTCATTCGTAAGACGCGATAAACCGTGGTCCAGTGTGCAGCATGCACTTGGCGCAATATATCCACCATGATACCAGCGTAAATGGATTGGTCATAACGCAGTGATGCCTCACTGAGAAACTGAAACTGAAACCGGTTTGCCCTTTTCGGGCGCGGCTGTGTGTGGATGGGCGACTTCCAGCGCATTGCGTCTAATTTTACTTTGAGAAATGTGCCATACAAATACCATTTCTTCTTCCTCTTCTTAATAAGTATTACTATCAATGATAATAATGATAATTATTATTATTATTAGGGCAGCAATGTGAGCCTCTGAAGAAGTCTCTTCCTGACCTGCAAGAGGTACCTGCTGCAGCTTGGGTGAGGGGTGAGGGGTAGGGAGAGGGTTCGGGGGTACCTTTTGCTTGTATGGAGGAAAATCCTTCTCTTTGTTTGGCGAGCCTGAAGCTACAGCAGCCAAACCGCCGTGTTCTTCTTCTCATTGGTTTAGTCTCTGTTCACTATAAGCTGATATTAAGCAACGGACACATTCAACTCAATGAAGTGGTAATGGGGGAGGGTGGGGGGGGGGGGTGGTTCAAAGAGGAAGGGAAGCTGGTGACGGTGTGTCACTTGCTGATGAAGTACCTGCTGAATTAATTCCCCTTTTAGATGAAACCATACTGGCTTTCAGAAGATTCTTTGAAAACCATATCTCTCATCGCCTCTGTTCTTGTGTGTGTGTGTGTGTGTGTGTGTGTGTGTGTGTGTGTGTGTGTGTGTGTGTGTGTGTGTGTGTGTGCAAGTCTGTGACATGCGAGCAGGGCAGATTTTGTGCCGGTTTTTTTTCACTTTGTTTTCTGCTGAAATTATAAAAAAAGGAAAGAAAAGAAAAGAAATTGATATGCTTTGACTGGCTAGCTATCTAAGTATCTATCTACATTACGAAAGGACTTCTTTCAATGGATTAAAAAGAAATCGACACATGCAGTCCGACATACGTGTATACATTCAAATGTAGATACACATACAGATATATATATATATATATATATATATATAGAGAGAGAGAGAGAGAGAGAGAGAGAGAGAGAGAGGGATTGAGCTATAGCAATCCATCCATCCATTCATACATATGGTACATGCATAGATATGCTATAAATTTGTATTCGCAATTATCTGTGTTGTGATGGGGAAAAAATCGAAACTTTTGAGGACATTGGCAGATGAGCCAAATAAGACTTTCAACTGTCTCCTCTCTATCTGAGATAATTAGGTGTATGGCACAGCAAGCAACAGCTGTTTTGCTATGTGTGGAGATTATGGGCTTTGATGCTAAGGAGCTACATCTACCTGCTTGCTCCTGGCTGCCAGCTGAAGCAGTTTTCAAAGCAATGAACCAATCCCTACTATTATACACGAACTTTTTTTTAAGACAGATATGGTGTAGCGTATATGGATAAGTTCGCACGTTTTAACGCTTCCTCAAAACCGAAAATTTATTCAAGGGATCTTTATTCAGCACCTTTTAGTCTCCCGTGAAATCATTCTCCCCTGTTACTGGCTGCTATGGCCCATCGGCAACTGGTATTTTACCACCATGTTGGTTTGGATACAAGCCTATACGTATTACTACTTTTCGATACCCGATAAGATTTTGCTTCTCGCCAATTGCCAAGTGACAGATCTAGGTCTGTTTTATATCAAAGCAAGTAGTGTTGAGTGCCTTCTTGCCAAAGTAATAGCGTAAACATGTATTCTCACAGTTGATGGTGTTGGGCTGACCTTTTCTCTTCTGACAGCTGCAACAGGGTCATCTGCAACAGAAAGACAGAAAAAAAAGAGTACCACGGACTTAGTTTGGAAAATAAATCAGCTGCATCGACATTTAGTTCTCCCATCACGAGAGAGAGAGAGACAGACAGACAGAGCCAGTGGCAAACAGAGACAGAGACAGACACAGAAAGAGAAAGACAGATAGCGACAGAGGCAGGGAGACAAAGACACAGAGTCAGAGACAGAAACAAAGACACAGATATACCTTAGAGAGATAGAGACAGACTGACAGACAGACAAACATACATACATAGATCCATTGACTTCCCTTCAGTTTAAAAGGAAATCTGATCGTTGGGAAAACAGAGTTGACAATTGTCTGTTTTACACTACTAGCCTTCCAGACAAGGTAGATATCCTTTCAAACCTTGTATAATTCCAACACACACACACACACACACACACACACACACACACACACACACACACACGTACACCCGCAGTTGTCCAGGCACGCACTCACACAAGCACGGATACACGCACACACACGCAACTATTAACTGCAGATCATCTTAACATTCATTACCATATCGTTCGACTGTTGTTTTTGTTTTTGTTTTTTTTCCACATCCATTGCCTTTGCTATGAATCTTGCCAGGTTTTCAATGCACTGTCATGCTGTCATGTTCATTCGAAAGAATGTTTGCAACATTATTCTCAACACGTTGCTGAACAAAGAATCTATTTGACAGCATTTCCCCCCCATTTATCCTCGTATGTAGCACGATGAAATACACACACACACACACACACACACACACACACACACACATATATATATATATATATATATATATATATCTCTGTGTGTGTGTGTGTGTGTGTGTGTGTGTGTAAGAGAGAGAGAGAGAGAGAGAGAGAGAGAGAGAGGATTTATTCTAGAAAGGACATGGCCCCATTTGGAGTGGAACACATAAATATGACACGTTTTATTTTTAGATAATGATGCGCACGTAAGAGAGAGAGAGAGAGAGAGAGAGAGAGAGAGAGAGGGGGAACGAAATTTTATTTTACCAGGAAAATGAGATAAGCAATTGATATGCTTTTTTCCATCCAGCCCCTGGGGCAAGAGAGAGAGAGAGAGAGAGAGGGAGGGAGGGAGGGAAAGAGAAGTCTGAATGGTTTATTGTTTAGGCCTTTCTGCCCGTGACAACAGGGGTAAAGGGAGGGGCGGGGGCGGGGGTGCGGGGGGGGGGGGGGCACTTCCGTGTTAACCTCCATTATAAAGAACAACGTCAATATATGAAAAGGCAAACAGAGGGGAGGAAAGAGAGAGAACAAGAACAAGAACGGAGAGGGGGACAGAGACAGAGACAGACAGAGACACAGAGAGAAACAGAGACACAGAGAGACACACACAGAGAGAGACAGAGACAGAGAGAGAGACAGAGGTGTTCACACGGGGCCGAGGAATGTACTTTCATATACATCCTGAGCATGTACCATGGCGATTGACCAGCGGTGTTAATCTCCAGACAAACAGGGGGATTAGTTTTACCCCATGTTGTTGTTTCATTTCTACCGTCATATCTTCTTGCTGTTTTGGTGAAACGGGCTGAACTTGAAAGGGATGTTCTTTAGAATACACACAGAGAGAGAGAGAGAGAGAGAGAGAGAGAGGGGGGGGGGGGGAGGGGGGGGGGAGAGAGAGGGCGTCAGAGACAAAGAGAGAGAGATTTGAACTGAATAAATTTTATTTTCCGAGGATAATACTAACAGAGTAAGCAAGATAATGCAGCTTTTTTTTCCTTTTCAGACCTCGAAGGGGAAACATTTAAATGATACAAAGGCAGAATCGTTATATCAACACAGCATGCACATTATAATCATGGTTACATGAATGGTAACTTGACATTAACTAGATAGAGGAGAATGCGATGAGAGAGGAATTAAGGGATATATATATATATATATATATATATATAGAGAGAGAGAGAGAGAGAGAGAGAGAGAGAGAGAGAGAGAGAGAGAAGTTGGTGAGGGAACAGCATTAAGAAATCATGGAAAAGGAAAATAAAACCATGCGAAGAGATAACAAAGTCGGGAATTTTATATGAAGGTTGTTTTGTTTGGTTTTTCAGCCTCATGTCGTTGCTGTTGTTGCAGAATGAGGAAGATGGAGACAATACCGCCTACAATGGCTATGATGATGACGACGACGATGAGGAGGAGGAGGAGGAAGAGGGTGCCCATTGGTCTCGCTCCTTTCTGCATGGCTTGTCTCGTCCCAAACGCAATGCCAAAAATGCCAAAAACGCCAAAAAGCAAACACGTAAGTGATACAGATATAATAATTCTGACTGAGAGAAAGTGAGTGAGACACAGTGAGAGAGAGAGAGAGAGAGAGAGAGAGAGGGAGGGAGGAGAGAGAGGAGAGAAAGAGGGAGAGAGAGAGAGAGGGAGGGAGAGAGCGAGGTAGAGAGAGACAGAGACAGAGAAAGAGAGTGAATGGTTTATTCGTAATTACATATGCCATAGCCCCTCTTGAAGGGGTAGTTGAACAGCAACAAAAGATAATAACATAACTTGCTGATAAATTAAAATAAACAATGGAAACGAAACGCGAGAGAGGGGAGAGAGAGAGAGAGAGGTGATTGGGTAGGGGAGGTATGGAGAGGTGCGTGGGGTGGAGGGTTGGGGGGAAGTAAGTGATGAAAGGTCTTAACCACATGCATGGGAACTTGTCAACTGAATTCTCTCTCTCCCTCACTCTCTGTGATGTGTGTGTGTGTGTGTGTGTGTGTGTGTGTGTGTGTGTGTGTGTGTGTGTGAATGAATTCTCTCTCTCTCTCTCACTCTCTGTGATGTGTGTGTGTGTGTGTGTGTGTGTGTGTGTGTGTGTGTGTGTGTGTGAATGAATTCTCTTTCGCTCTCTGTGATGTGTGTGTGTGTGTGTGTGTGTGTGTGTGTGTGTGTGTGTGTGTGTTTGTGTGTGTGTGTGTGTGTGAATGAATTCTGTGTGTGTGTGTGTGTGTGAGAGAGAGAGAGAGAGAGAGAGAGAGAGAGAGAGAGAGAGAGAGAGAGAGAGAGAGAACACGGCGTCCCTCCACGCACACAAACACATTCACAGACTGCAAGGAGAGATGAATAGTGTGGCATGCGTTCTTCATTCTCGTTTCTTTCCTGACAGGCAACGCCAGGCACTGCAAGAAGGTGGACAAGTGCATAAAAGGTGAGGAGATAGAAATAAGTTTATGGTTAAGCAAACTAGAGTTATATCTGCAACTTGAAAGCGAGCGAGTGAAAGAGAGAGAGGAGAGAGAGAGAGAGAGAGAGAGAGAGAGAGAGATTTAAAAAAGAAAGAAAAACGATAGGGTAATACTAATACTGTAACAGATATCAATAAAAGTATTCATACAGCGCTTAATCTTTGCAGATATCGATCAAAGTGCTTCAACATCAGTCATTCACGCGCATGCCTAAATAACTGTAATTTTAGACGGATGAAAGATAAAACTTATCAGGCATGCAAAGTGAATGCTTAAGAAACTGTAGACCGAAAAGAGGGGGAAGACAGAAGGAGGGGGTGGGGGGCGGTGGTTAAACACGGAGGAGCTATTTTGCAAACGGATTTTAAAGCAACCTGTAAAAGCTGAGTGTAGAGATTTTTAACGAACGATGGTGAGATGCATCTGATGTGTTTTATAAGCTTTTTTTTTTTTTTCGCAAAACCTGGAAACGAAAACAAGCAACGATTTCTTCTTTTAGTACAAGTATAATTTGTGTTTTCTTTCAGCGAAAGAAAAGGGGGGCAATGTGCCGAAGAGATGTAAAAAGGTGCTGAGGTGTCTGCCACCGCCCCAAAGTTCAGTGAGTTCCAATCTTTTGCTTTCCACCTAGCTGTTCAATGTTGTGTTCACTGGAATGTACGAACTTTCTTTCTTTTTTTTCTTTTTTTTTTTTTTGGGGGGGGGGGGGGGGGGGGGAGGGGGGGGGGGAGGGGGGTTGTTTTTTTGTTGTTTTTTTTTTTTTTGGTTTTTTGTTTTGTTTCGTTTTTTGTTCTTTTAGTTCTGTTTATACTTCAGAAGAGAGGATGATTCCCAGGAAAGTCAAGCCCGTCAGAACAAACAAGCTGATTTAAAGAGCCAGATCATTTGACAAGTCACACACACACAGACACAGACACACACACACACCAGTCATCCCACCACCTCTTCTCATGTACTCACGCCTCATCTCCTATGCGCACATACTTTTAAAAAAATTGTTATAGTTTTCTTGTACCCGTCTAACATCACTAAAGAGTGAAAAGACGTTAAACTAAACCAAACACACACACACACACACACACACACACACAGAGAGAGAGAGAGAGAGAGAGAGAGAGAGAGAGAGAGAGAGAAATTAATTCACATAATCATACACTCACACACAGGGGCGTTCTTCTGCATTCGTGGGCTGCAAATCCTACGCTAACATATGAGTGGACTTTTACGTGCATGACCGTTTTTACCCCGCCATTTAGGCAGTCATTCTCTGTTTTCGAGGATGTGCATGCAGGGTATGATTTGATTCCACAATCCACCGAACGCTAAGATGGATTATGGGATCATTAATGCGCACATTCGATCTTATGCATGCGTGTACACACGAAGGGGTTTACGCACTGTCGGGTCTGCACATCAAGTGAGCCAGAATATCGGAAATAATCTCCACCCCTAATTGACCCTACTAGGCACTGCAACGGGAATCTAATAGACAAAAAGGAAGCACACACACACACGCATGCAGAGAGAGAGAGAGAGAGAGAGAGAGAGAGAGAGAGAACTCAGAAACTCAGAACTCAGAAATGTTTTATTGTAGAAGGCCTCCTGACCCATTACAATGTTGAGCACACACACACACCCCATCCCACACCTCCCCCCCCCTCCCCCCCCACACAAACACACTTGCGCACGCGCAGACTCGATTTAGAGAGAGAGAGAGAGGGAGAGAGCAAAACGTCCTCTCTACATTTCTGTTTTGCGTACTTTGATAGCAACATTGTGTGTGTGTGTGTGTGTGTGTGTGTGTTTCAGCCTGTAATGAAAGCAGTGCATTTCACGAGTGACTTCGATACCCGAAAGGACAAGAGGCAGAAAAAGTTTGGCAAAGGTACGTGACTTTGGTATTGTTCACTGACACCTGGAATGTAACTGTTGTCTGTGTGTGGGAAGCTTCATGAGGGAATCTTTGTGATGAATGGCACTGAACAGACGTGGTGCGTGAACTGCGTTCAGCCGTCGTGTCAAGTCTCTGGGTTCCTCAAACAATGCAGAATCAACTGAGGGGACACTCCCTCATGTCAGTCAGGTTCCGCGCCTAAGACTGTCGGCAGAATGCGAGAGGTGTGTGTGTGGGTAAGACGCTTAGAAGCTGTTGTCCTGTACATGTTGTATCAGAACAGGCAATGCTGAACACCACCGAAGTGACTCGACAACAGTGCAGGGTCTATTCCGGCGTGTGGCCTCCTTGCGGCTAAACATCTCATAGTTCGCTTTGGACTGTCTACACCAGTGCACAGACTAAGGCAGACGAATTAGGGTGTGGTAGTGTATGAGGGACTAAGAATTCTTGAGTGGTGTCGGAGTCAAGCCACTGAAGTGGTGCAGATGGCGGGGCAGAAAAAAACAAGAACAAACTTATATGGAATCATCCATGCAGACGGAGCAAGGTATAGCGAAAATACGGAAATACAGTTTTGTCCACTTCTTACTACTGTGCCGTTCCGTTAAAAAAAAAAAAAAAGGAAAAAAAAACGAAGAAAAAAAATTGAGAAAAAAGAGACTAACTAGCAGTTAGGCAGTATTTGAAAACAACATAATTATTGCTGGCTCGGAAAGACGGCAATGTTAAAAGAACTCTTGTGTAATAGAATGGCACCATCACATCTTTAAGCCAGTCACGGCAACTCTAGTGAGTAAACTGCTAAGTTAAAAAAAGGTTTTTCGATAACCTTTTATAGACAAGAATGTCCACACTCGTTGTTTCTCCATTAAAGTTCAAATACGGAGCAAGATTGATATAATCATTCCTGGCAGATCATCAGATTGTCTGTTTCTTAGTTCCAATGTTGTAACCGAACACACGGATTGAACTCAAGTTTGGTAGCTCTTCTGCAAGCAGTAACACAGAGACGGTGCATGTTAACACTTGGTCAGATTCTATTTCAGAGGTATCAGACCCACGCGTGTACAAAACATAACAAGTACGTTTCAGTGAACTGGATGTCCCGCACACCGAGAACAGTTTCGTTTCATTGTCGGTGTTTTCAATGATTGCATGTTCCGTGTTTTCCTCTCTCTCTCTCTCGTCTGTCTACTGCATGAATGTGCACGTTCCCGCATCTCTCTCTCTCTCTCTCTCTCTCTCTCTCTCTCCACACACACGTGTGTGTGTGTGTGTGTGTGTGTGTGTGTGTGTGTGTGTGTGAGCACGCGCGTGTGTGCGTGCAATCTGACAGACAGAAAAATGTGTGCACGCACGCGCACACATACACACACACACACACACAAATAATTTAGCTACCTGGGCCCAGCGTCAGCAGCAGTGGTGACACTGTACATATCCAAGGTCAACAACACTAGCACTGCCTGTGGCAGACTAAAGACAACAACAACAATAACAACAACAACAACAACCCAGCTGTGTCAGAAGACCTGAATCACACAGTCCAGAAAGACAGCAATGGTTTCGTGTGCCCTCCTCTACCAGCTGTGTGATCCGGATGACCTGTCACCGCCATATCAAACAGATCAACACTTCAGTCAACAGATCAAGAATGTCTGCTAAAAACACACAAAATAAACAACAACAACAACAAAAACAACATAACATCAACTAGCAAGTGAAAAGTGTCGATTTTCCAAGTACTAGAGAACTGTGGCTTATTCAGATAAAAAGAGTGAATTCTCAGCAGATGTTGCCATACTGGACAAGACTGACATAGGAATTTCACGGAAACGCTGCACGGACAACTGAAACTGGGGCAGCCTGTCAAGAGATACAAGACACCCTGAAGGCCAGTCTATAAGAATAAAGATATGAAAAAAAAGAGAAAGAAAACGAAAAGAAAAGAAAACTAACGTTTATCCTGCCTTCTGGGAGGATGCTGCCCTCGACAAGGCTCGATGGAAGTTCCAGTGCCACCCCGGAGTAAAAAAAAAAAAAAAAAAAAAAAAAAACATTGAAGAGGGAACGGAAAGAGAGCCAGTGTTCTTCTCTTCACATGACTTCATGTCCCGAAGCCTCTGTCTCTAAGGCTAGGTTTCAACCAAACTATGCCACCACCACCTGTCTCTGAAACGGAGTTTTAGTTCACTCATCATCGATCATGCCATCACCAGTCTAAAAACAAAACAAAACAAAACAAAACGCAACAACTGGGTTTTATTCTCACACAATACAACCATTTCTGTCTCTCTGACACAGGTGTTTTATTTTCGCACCATACCACCACTTCTGTCTCAACATCTAGGGTTTATTTTCACCACCATTCCACCATACCAGCACCTCTGTCTCAAAATTCAGGGTTTATTCTCACATTATGTCACCACCTCTCTAAGACAGGTGCTTTATTCTCACACCATGCCTCTGTCTCTCAAAGGCAGGTGCTTTATTCTCACACCATACCTCTGTCTCTCCAAGACAGGTGCTTTATTCCCACACCATGCTACCACCCCTGTCTCTCCAAGAGAAGTGCTTTATTCTCACACCATGCCTCTGTCTCTCCAAGACAGGTGCTATATTCTCACACCATACTACCACCTGTGTCTCTCCAAGACAAGTGCTTTAGTCTCACACGATACCTCTGTCTCTCCAAGACAGGTGCTTTATTTTCACACGATGCCTCTGCCTCTCCAAGACAGGTGCTTTATTCTCACACCATGCCTCTGTCTCTCCAAGACAGGTGCTTTATTCTCACACCATGCTTCTGTCTCTCCAAGACAGGTACTTTATTCTCACACCATGCATCTCTCTCTCCAAGACAGGTGCTTTATTCTCACACCATGCCTCTATCTCTCCAAGGCAGGTGCTTTATTCTCACACCATGCCTCTGTCTCTCCAAGACAGGTGCTTTATTCTCACACTATGCCTCTGTCTCTCCAAGACAGGTGCTTTATTCTCACACCATGCCCCTGTCTCTCCAAGACAAGTGCTCTATACTCACCCCATGCCTCTGTCTCTCCAAGACAGGTACTTTATTCTCACACCATTTCTCTCTTCACGAAGGGTGCTTTATTCTCACACAATGCCTCTGTCTCTCCAAGACAGGTGCTCTATTCTCACCCCATGCCTCTGTCTCTCCAAGACAGGTACTTTATTCTCATACCATGCCTCTCTCTCTCCAAGACAAGTGTTCTATTCTCACACAATGCCTCTGTCTCTCCAAGACAGGTGCTTTATTCTCACACCATGCCTCTATCTCTCCAAGGCAGGTGCTTTATTCTCACACCATGCCTCTGTCTCTCCAAGACAGGTGCTCTATTCTCACACCATGCGTCTTTCTCTCAGAGACAGGTGCTTTATTCTCACCCCATGCCTCTCTCTCTCCAAGACAAGTGTTCTATTCTCACACAATGCCTCTGTCTCTCCAAGACAGGTGCTTTATTCTCACACCATGCCTCTATCTCTCCAAGGCAGGTGCTTTATTCTCACACCATGCCTCTGTCTCTCCAAGACAGGTACTTTATTCTCACACCATTTCTCTCTTCACGAAGGGTGCTTTATTCTCACACAATGCCTCTGTCTCTCCAAGACAGGTGCTCTATTCTCACCCCATGCCTCTGTCTCTCCAAGACTACTTTATTCTCACACCATGCCTCTATCTCTCCAAGGCAGGTGCTTTATTCTCACACCATGCCTCTGTCTCTCCAAGACAGGTGCTCTATTCTCACACCATGCGTCTTTCTCTCAGAGACAGGTGCTTTATTCTCACCCCATGCCACCATGTACCACATTTGTCTCAAACATTGGTGCTTTATTCTCACACCATTCTACCACCTCTGTCTCTCCAAGACAGGTACTTTATTCTCACACCATGCCACCACCTCTCCAAGACAGGTGCTTTATTTTCACACCATGCCTCTGTCTCTCCAAGACAGGTGCTTTATTCTCACACCATGCCACCACCTCTCCAAGACAGGTACTTTATTCTCACCCCATGCCACCATGTACCACTTCTGTCTCAAACATTGGTGCTTTATTCTCATACCATACTACCACCTGTGTCTCTCCAAGACAAGTGCTTTAGTCTCACACGATACCTCTGTCTCTCCAAGACAGGTGCTTTATTTTCACACGATGCCTCTGCCTCTCCAAGACAGGTGCTTTATTCTCACACCATGCCTCTGTCTCTCCAAGACAGGTGCTTTATTCTCACACCATGCTTCTGTCTCTCCAAGACAGGTACTTTATTCTCACACCATGCATCTCTCTCTCCAAGACAGGTGCTTTATTCTCACACCATGCCTCTATCTCTCCAAGGCAGGTGCTTTATTCTCACACCATGCCTCTGTCTCTCCAAGACAGGTGCTTTATTCTCACACTATGCCTCTGTCTCTCCAAGACAGGTGCTTTATTCTCACACCATGCCCCTGTCTCTCCAAGACAAGTGCTCTATACTCACCCCATGCCTCTGTCTCTCCAAGACAGGTACTTTATTCTCACACCATTTCTCTCTTCACGAAGGGTGCTTTATTCTCACACAATGCCTCTGTCTCTCCAAGACAGGTGCTCTATTCTCACCCCATGCCTCTGTCTCTCCAAGACAGGTACTTTATTCTCATACCATGCCTCTCTCTCTCCAAGACAAGTGTTCTATTCTCACACAATGCCTCTGTCTCTCCAAGACAGGTGCTTTATTCTCACACCATGCCTCTATCTCTCCAAGGCAGGTGCTTTATTCTCACACCATGCCTCTGTCTCTCCAAGACAGGTGCTCTATTCTCACACCATGCGTCTTTCTCTCAGAGACAGGTGCTTTATTCTCACCCCATGCCTCTCTCTCTCCAAGACAAGTGTTCTATTCTCACACAATGCCTCTGTCTCTCCAAGACAGGTGCTTTATTCTCACACCATGCCTCTATCTCTCCAAGGCAGGTGCTTTATTCTCACACCATGCCTCTGTCTCTCCAAGACAGGTACTTTATTCTCACACCATTTCTCTCTTCACGAAGGGTGCTTTATTCTCACACAATGCCTCTGTCTCTCCAAGACAGGTGCTCTATTCTCACCCCATGCCTCTGTCTCTCCAAGACAGGTACTTTATTCTCACACCATGCCTCTATCTCTCCAAGGCAGGTGCTTTATTCTCACACCATGCCTCTGTCTCTCCAAGACAGGTGCTCTATTCTCACACCATGCGTCTTTCTCTCAGAGACAGGTGCTTTATTCTCACCCCATGCCACCATGTACCACATTTGTCTCAAACATTGGTGCTTTATTCTCACACCATTCTACCACCTCTGTCTCTCCAAGACAGGTACTTTATTCTCACACCATGCCACCACCTCTCCAAGACAGGTGCTTTATTTTCACACCATGCCTCTGTCTCTCCAAGACAGGTGCTTTATTCTCACACCATGCCACCACCTCTCCAAGACAGGTACTTTATTCTCACCCCATGCCACCATGTACCACTTCTGTCTCAAACATTGGTGCTTTATTCTCATACCATACTACCACCTCTGTCTCTCCAAGACAGGTGCTTTATTCTCACACGATGTCTCTGTCTCTCCAAGACAGGTGCTATAATCTCACACCATGCCTCTGCCTCTCCAAGACAGGTACTTTATTCTCACACCATGATTCTGTCTGTCCAAGACAGGTACTTTATTCTATCACAATGCCTCTGTCTTACCAAGACAGGTGCTTTATTCTCACACCATGCCTCTGTCTTACCAAGACAGGTACTTTATTCTCACACCATGCCTCTGTCTCTCCAAGACAGGTGCTTTATTCTCATAGCATGCCTCTGTCTTACCAAGACAGGTACTTTATTCTCACACCATGCCTCTGTCTCTCCAAGACAGGTGCTCTACTCTCACACGATGCCTCTGTTTCTCCAAAATAGGTGCACTATTCTCATACCATACTACCACTTCTGTCTCTCCAAGATAGGTGCTTTATTCTCACACGATGCATCCGTCTCTCCAGGACAGGTGCTATATTCTCACACCATGACTCTGTCTCTCCAAGACAGGTGCTTTATTCTCACGCCATGCCTCTGTCTCTCCGAGACAGGTGCTTTATTCTCACACGATGCCTCTGTCTCTCCAAGGCAGGTGCTTTATTCTCACACGATGCCTCTGTCTCTCCAAGACAGGTGCTCTATTCTCATACCATACTACCACTTCGGTCTCTCCAAGACAGGTGCTTTATTCTCACACCATGCCTCTGTCTCTCCAAGACAGGTGTTTTATTCTCAAACCATGCCTCTGTCTCTCCAAGACAGGTGCTTTATTCTCACCCCATGCCTCTGTCTCTCCAAGACAGGTGCTTTATTTTCACACCATGCCTCTGCCTCTCCAAGACAGGTGCTTTATTCTCACACTATGCCTCTGTCTCTCCAAGACAGGTGCTTTATTCTCACCCCATGCCTCTGTCTCTCCAAGACAGGTGCTTTATTCTCACACGATGCCTCTGTCTCTCCAAGATAGTTGCACTATTCTCATACCAAGTCACCCTAAGACAGGCGCTCTATTATCACCCCATGCCACCAATTCTATCTCTCCAAGACTGGTGCCTTATTCTCACACCATGCCAACACCTTTGTGTCTCTACGATTCGTGCTTTGTTCCCACACCATGCCAGCACCTTTGTGTCTCTAATCAAAGATCAGTGCTGTATTCTCACACCATGCCAACACATCTGTGTCTCTACCATTCGTGCTGTATTCTCACACCATGCCAACACCTTTGTGTCTCTAATCAAAGATCCGTGCTGTATTCTCACACCATACCAACACCTTTGTGTCTCTACCACTCGTGCTGTATTCTCACACCATGCCAACACCTTTGTGTCTCTAATCAAAGATCCGTGCTGTATTTTCACACCATGCCAACACATCTGTGTCTCCACCACTCGTGCTGTATTCTCACACCATGCCAACACCTTTGTGTCTCTAATCAAAGATCCGTGCTGTATTCTCACACCATGCCAACACCTCTGTGTCTCTAATCAAAGATCCGTGCTGTATTCTCTCACCATGCCAACACCTTTGTGTCTCTAATCAAAGATCCGTGCTGTATTCTCACACCATGCCAACACCTTTGTGTCTCTA
>NC_134888.1:34002080-34004580 GCF_041734735.1 Babylonia areolata | reverse complement strand
TTCACAAGCAATAAGATTCGTCTCATTAGAAAGAAATCGATGAGACTACACGATAACCAAGAAATAAATGAATAAATGCGAAGATGTTATTGCTAACACTCGGTGTGGTAATCAACGACCAGATGAAGTAAATACGTCAGGAAGATATTACAGGTAACACGGGGCTCTTTAAATCTGTTTCAGAACCCTGTATTTATATCGAGGAGTGGAAATCGACGGTTTGCAGCAGTAACAAGACAGTTCGCAGCCACGAAAACAGTACTCTTCCTTTTCTTTATTTTTTTCTTCACTTTACCAGTTCCTCACCGTACAACTTAACTGTCATGATATTACGATGCAGTATTACCCGGGGGCGTGCCCATGTAATGTGTTTCAGTCAAACTGTGAAACTGTCATAATCAGATCAGAAGTTAATTAACAACTGTCTATGTTTAATGCTTAACTGAACACCAAGTCTGTCATAAAATTTTGTCACAACAACGATAGAATCTCCGCCATGTCTGCAACGCTATCAGCAAGATTAAAACCACACTGTCTCTAATATCTAATGTCTTTCCCCTTCCGAAACAGATCATTGCACAGGAAAAACATATCAATCTGCAAATAAATTCGGAATACATCCATAGCCATTCACATTCTCGTTTGAGGGGATAAAAATAATATACCTCACCAGCATTTTCAAACGTTATACACGAAAAGGAAACAGTCAAAATGTAGACTCTTAACCCACTTCACAAAGTCCAGAGAAACACCAAAACACAGAGAACATTTAGAACACAATACAGATGATCGCCTCAGGAGCACGTACCCTACAAGCATACATACTTTTTGTTCTTTCAAATTACATGACTCTTTTTGTTTGTATAGTACGTGTAAAATATGAATGTATGTAAAGTTTCCATGCCCACAGGGGGCACAAGAAATAAACTTTTTGCCTCGCCTTGCCTTGCCTCAGGAGCAGGAAACAGGAGAAGACAAAAAGTAGAGGGGAGAAAGGCCCGACAGAGGGTCGGGTATGTAGCGAGGGTTGGGGGTGGTGGTGGTGGAAGTGGTGGTGCGCAGATCTTCCACAATGCTGAGATAGTAGTACAAGTCCCTTGCGAAACGATGCTGGTATCAGCTATCCCCCACCCCTCTCTTTACACACACACACGCGCGCGCGCGCATATATATATATATATATATATATATATATATATATATATATATATATATATATATATATCGAAACAGACCTGCAGTGTTGTATCATACGGCATATCACTTTTTTTTCTTCTTTTTTTTAAACATTTTCTTCCCCTATTTCATTGAGGCAAAAAGACTGCTTGGTTGCTGTGCTATCGTACAGAAAAACAAACAAACAAAAAACAAAATAAAAAAACCCACACTTTTCCTTGGCCATTTCTCCTTCACCTCTAAACCTGAGACACCGACACTGATAATGTTTTATTGTCTATTTAGGATTAAAGCCTTCCAGACAGGGCGAAATGACAGAATTCACTGACAATGATTTATTGCGCTAACATGTAAACTCTGAGAGAGAGAGAGAGAGAGAGAGAGAGAGAGAGAGAGAGAGTGTGCAAGAAGTGGCCAACTTTCAGCCAGCGAGAGCATCGAATGCACATGCAAAACCAGCCTTCCGGTGCACTTTATTCCACAGGGATTCACCGAGCGTGGAAAGCATGCAGTTACGCGTGACTGCACGTCTCTGCTCTGACACAGAATCATGCACTGCTATTTTCTGACAGACCAACTTCTTTCACTTGCTCTGAAATACATGACACCCTGCATCTATCAATTCAACTAATGTCGGAAGCTACGCACGATTTGATAATAAATATCATGAGTCATTTAAATTATCGTTTATATATATATATATATATATATATATATATATATATATATATATATATATATATATATATATATATAATCCGCTTGCCTTGTGTGCTTATGTAATTACTGCATAATTGGAATGACATGAAAACAGTGTATGCTATGAGAAGGAATCCCACAAGAGGGGTATGATCTTGTCATTAATGCTTTGTTTTTAACATTACCGGGGATAATTGTGTGGACTTACAAACACACACACACACACACACACACACACACACACACACACACACACGTGGACTAGCGGTCCAATTGTAACGAGTCCGTATAGAAAGCGAGAGAATCTGACGGCACGGAGTCGATTCCCACACCAGCTGCCATCCAGTGGAAGTTCTGGTGGTGGTCTGGACGCTACTAGTCATTCGGGTGAGACGATAAATCGAGGTTCCGTATGCAGCATGCACTTAGCGCATTGTAAAATAACCTACGACAATACAATGGTTGTCCGCTTTGATAGTAAAATGAATACTCTTGCAAGAAAACTTTATGGGTGATGCTGCTTTGTGACCACACGCTCTCTTCGGGTACAGCAGCCCGAGTTCACACAGAGAAATGTCTTGTGACAAAATAGTAATACTATACAATACAATACAGCACACGCACA